>NW_026943030.1:0-35101 GCF_024139115.2 Armigeres subalbatus
CGGATTCGACTTCTGCTCGGCTTTCTCTACACAAATACTCTTTTTTGCTTCCAATGATTCTTCACCAACACGCGCTGCTATTGTTGGGTCGTTTGATAAAAAATTTCGGTTTTCGAACCCACCTTCGGCATGGATATGCTTCACCTGTTGGCCGATCTTCACAGCTTCCTCAATGGTTTCAAAGTTGTCCAAATAATCATCCACGTAGTGACGATAAGTGATGGCTGCTGCTGCCCGCGAGAACTGTGCTTCAAACATCTTGGCGTTTAGGTTTTTAATATAGTGGGCACTACTCGGCGAGCAGGCTACTCCGAATATGGCGACGTCCATGACATAAACCACGGATCCTCATCTTAACTATCTCTGAACAGAAACCCTGAACTGACGATCTTGGTGCCGGATGAAGAACCGGTGAAACATTTCCTTAATATCTCCGGGCAGGGCGTATCGGTAAAAGCGAAAGTTTACAATGAATGTCGGTAGAGACGTTAAAAAGTTTGGTCTTTTCGACAAAGCGGAGTTTAGAGAAATTCCATTTACTTTTTGCCGCTGCGTCCCAGATCATCCCTAAGCTTGTTCGGCTTATTCGGATCTCAGGACTATCCCAGCGGCAAATACCAACACTGGTTCGAATTAGTGGTGGAGAGTTCGTGGAGTTGCTTTGTGTGCGTACCTTTTCGCCTCGTAGTCTCGAAGTTGCTGTTTAACACGAGCGTAGAGGGCCGGTTCCTTTTCTTATCTTCTTTCGAAGGCACACATCCGTTTAAATGCCATCCCATAGCTGTTTGGGAATTGGATATTGTCAGTCTTCCACAGTAATCCTGTCTCGAAAGCTCCCGAGATTTTTCGAGTAGTTGACTCCAGCAGCAGTCTTGCCCGCTTGTCTTCCTCGGATTCTAGGATCATAGAAGGATGTGTTACACCGGTGTTGTCCAGTGTGATATAGTCACGAACCAATTGGTTAAGTTCCTGCTCCTGATTGGTCCATCCTCCAAAATGAAACCCACACGTGACCGTCGATGCTTGTGTCGTAGCACATCCGTAAATGCTCCATCCGATGCGGCTCTTGGCGGCTATAGGGTCTGCCCACCTTCCTTCTCTGATCTTTAACGGCACGATGAGCTTCAAGTTGTCAAGACCAATCAATAGTTTTGGCGACACCTTCTCGTAGCTACGTATTGGTAGACCTCGTAGATGTGGGTATCTGCTGCACATTTTCGCGTAGTGTACTGTCTGCGATGGAAGCAGTAATCCACCGACGGTACGCACGTTAATCATTTGATACTGTTTCGATGAACCTTCTCCGGAAATTTTAGCGTTGATTCGTTTTGAATTTGTCTCACTACGCTTGATATTTTCCTGTCCACTGCAAGTTTAGAGTTTCCGTTGGACCGGCAAATCCAAGCTGATCCGCCACCGCATCTTCCATTAGCGTTATTTTTGACCCTTCATCCACAAAAGCGTAGACGTTCATCTCGCAATGTTTCCCGTAGAGCGTTACAGGAATTATTCTGAAGAAAGGCCCATCACTTGTTGATTGCTCACTCAGATGACTTGTTGAAACGGCTGCGTGAATTTCTGTTGTTGGAAAATGCAACAAACGGTGATGTTTCAACCGACAATCGTTGACACCACATTCTTTTGCCGTCTTGCATGGCCATTTTCCGTGGAAGTTCAAGCACGATCGACATAGACCGCTCTTGTTGTACCAAATTTTGTCGTTCACTAATGTCCATTACTTTGAAACGGTTGCATTCTGCGACTCTGTGCCTTCTGCTTTGCAAACAGCACATGGTTTCATAGGTGTTCGAGTGCCTGAATTATTGCTGCTGGTCGATTGGCTCACTGATGACCCGATGGTTTCCAAATGCGTCTGGACGAATGCTCGATCATTGGGCTTCTGCTTTTGCTTCGGGGTCCTCTCTCCACAGGGGAAGTCATCCGCTACTTCATATGCTAGTTCTACTAAAGCCGACATAAACTGCCCAAACGTACTTAGATCCGCGTCAGCTCGCATACTCTTATAAGCTGACCACTTCATCTTGTAGTCGACAGGAAATTTCCCAACCAGATCGTGTAGCAGAGACGGATGTGTCAGATGTGCCTGTTGTCCAGAATTCTTCAGATGCTGCACCAGATTGTCTACAACTAAACCAAATTCTATGATTCCCTCAAGGTCATTGATCTTCAAAGATGGCTGCCGACGAACTCGCTCCGTCATTGAACGGATAAGTGTTTTAGGCCGACCGTATCGCATCTCCAGAGTACGTATCACGTGTGGGACACTAGCCGACACAGCAGTCTGCTGCGAATCGCATCTAAAGCCGAACCTTTGAGGCAACGTTGAAGTCGAATCAGGTTTTCATCATCGGAGAATCCACTAGTAGATGTTGATCGACGAAAGTTGCTGATCCAAATTGGCCATTCCTCTGGATTACCCGAAAAAATAGGCAAATCTTTCCGCATCACCTGCCTAGCAGCCAATTGTCGAGTTGTTGGGCCTTCTACGAATTCTTCCAGACTGCCGCGCCCGTGGTAGGTGAATGCATCACCATTCGGCACCGATGGTCTATTCCCGTCGCCAATTCTTGCTGCGCTTTGACCAGTTGCTGCTTCACATCGTCGCACGTCACCTATACTTCGCATGCTGGGAGAATTTGTTGCTCTCGAGTAATTTTGCTGCTGATAGTCACTATCTTCAGGCAATTGCACTTCACATATATTATTCCGTCTTTCCTAAACATCGTTACAATTGACCTCGCCAACAAACAAGTTCAGGGCATGGTTACTGACGTGAACATTTGCATCTACACCCAGTTGCTCAAACTCATCAACGAAATGTCGTTTTACGAAAGCATTCGTGTGAGCTTGCTGTTCTTGAATCACCTGACTAACAAGATGTTGTGAGGAAAATGGTTTCGTAATAGAGACAGCTTTATTTGGTAGTGTTAGGGGGGGAAGGCCTGAGCTCCTAGCGGTCCTAATATTGGATTGTTGACGGTTAGTATTTTCTACTTGCTTTGAAGCACCACTAGGGTTTATTGCTAGCGCTAACTCCTTAACTGGTTCCATTGTCTGCTGCGTCTCCAACCAGTTCTCCACCTTGAACTTCGAACATGCACCAGTATCGACCGAACTGCTCCTGCTGCTGGCGTATTCGGAAGCTTGCCGGATCAATCTCACCTTCTCTTCTTCTGAGTGCTTTCTAATAGCCATCTGCTTCATCCGAAACTCACGTTCATCCGATATTCTCTTCTTCATAGCGGCCTTTGCTTCAGCAATCCGTTTTGCGTCGATCGCTAACTCCTTCTCCCGTAATTCTTCTTCAAGCTTCCGTTCGAGATCCTGAAGCTCCTTCTGGGCAGTCAGCTCTTCTTCTTGTATTTTTTGCTGCTCTTCTACAGCCTTTAATTCCAATTCCAATCGCCTCTGGGTACGTGAGGTAATGCTTTGATGAACGGTTCCTTTTTTTGACTTCCGCGTACCTTTGCTTCCGACCAGAGATTTGATTCCTGCTTTCTTCGCCGGAACCGCCAGATTTACCGATTGCATCGCCGGAGGGTTGGGCTTCGCACCTCCTTTTCCCATTTCTTTCTCAGAAGCTTGTGGTAGCTGTGTTTAACTAGAATCATGCAGGAGTTCGCAGGATGCACATTGCCAAACTTGATTCTGAACCGTGTCATCGACATGGACACAAGAATAATGGAACCAATCATGACAGGAGTCACAAGCCACCATGTTATCGTAATCATCGGGCTTAGAACATGTTGCGCAATTTCGAGGCACCTGCGAATCATTCCCTTTGTCCGCCATTGTCTTCGCGGTGTTAAAATTCTAAAGGATGTTGAAACTGTTTTCTTTTAGCAGCCCACCGATAAACTCGTAGTTGGTTGGGACAGCTTTAGCTGTAATAAATTTATTATAAGTTCATTTAATTAGCCTTACAATTTCAGTTTACTTACAATTTTAACAGTATCTCTTACTAACTCTCTAGGTTTAACTTTTTTAGAATAGGTGTTGGTATTGCAACTAGAGAAATAAATTCAGTTTTATAATAACAAGTTTTAGGTAGTGGGTAATAATAATAGTTTTAAGGTAATTTAATTTTAAGGTTTTACACTTACATATTGAATATTGTAGTAAATTCTCAAATATTTCGGAATACTATTAATAACTGGAAAATTACTGGCCGATCGAGTACAATAATCTATAAATACCAAATTTGCATAGTCACTGACGTTCTGCTTCATGTGACATCTATGCCAGTTCGTCATTCGTTGACGTTTTCCACTGCGTAGCTGTCGAACACAGTATATGCCCTGCAGTTCACTATTAACGGTTGAGCGCCGACCGGTTCTCGTCGTCACAGTCAGACTTTCGAGATTTCTCTCGTTAATTCGACTGTCAAATCCATGCAAATGAACCACAACAAAACACAGTATAAATTTGAAAACGGACAGCACAATGTGTTCAGATGGGTGTTGATACTTTTTAATCCGGAAAATTTTGAATCAGCGGAACCGGCGAGAGCTGAATAAGCGGGGGGGGGTTACAGTATCTACAAAACGCTCATTACATCGGTTGTGGTTCATTCGGCTTCTCCGTGTACCGACTGCCATCTGCACGCCACCATAAATGGTAAGCAGCTCTTTCCTTTCCAAAACTTCCAAGTGCACGTTTGTTCGCCACGAGCATCGTCTAGGTCTCGTGTCGTGTCCATAGAGAACTACCGCACTATGGGGGATCCCCATACAAGCGAGCGGTCAAAAATAAAATTGGACTTTTAAAGTGATTTTCCACTTAGTTTTAGCTGTGTATGGTCGAAATAGCATGAATATACAATTTCCAACCCCCCCCCCTTTGGGGATCGTCTATGAATTACGTAATTATTTTTTTCATAGGTTCGATTAACGTGACAAAGCAAACCTATTTGGGAAGTTGAAATTTCGTGCGTTTTCTTAAGGAGCAGGAAGGGGCTGTACAAAACTAAGTTCAGCAATTTATGGACATTATGGCGGCGATCATGTTAAATGACATTAATTTCATGACATTCCGTGATATTTTTTGTTCTCACTCTCATGCCTCACAATTTGTATTTAGAACAATTTGTTTGACAAAGTACTAGGATCTGAAGGATCATAAAGCATTAAATGTTAATCAAATAATCAGAATTGAAAATAACTTTTGAAAAAGGGTATTAGCAAATTATAAATCGCAATCCCATGACATTTTTACGTGTACAAGTTATTCAAAAATGAGATTAATATATTCTCAAAAAATGTGGACATTCATTGTGGAATGTAAGAATGCTCCATTCTTCCGAAAAAGCAAAAATTCTTTTAATTTAAATAACAACACTATTTGAATTACTTTTTGATTTGTTTTCATGATTTCTACAAGTTATATACAGCATCATTCTTTTTCTGTGTCAAGGTTTAAGTCTTCAATGATATTTTCTTCAATTCCATCAACGATGGAAGATGAGATAAATTCATCTAAAAGTATTAGAAGATAAAGAACTTTTGAAAATCTTCAAATATTACAAAATTACGCATGGCATAAGAATAACTAAGTGAAAAATTTTTTCCAACGTCTCCTCGTTATCCAAATCGAGCTTAAAATGGATCTGATTCATGTAAGGCACGAAGGAAAATGTCAACATTTGCCTCTCTTGATCATTTTCTTGCATTATGAGTTCTAAATTTCTTCAACTGTTTTATATTGACTTTCCGCTGGTTGTTCAGCCAGTGAACCTCAAAGTGTAGATGAGTGAATAAATATTTCCCTACCATTAGCCAGACATTCATGAACACTAGCAGGAATTTCCATACGCTCCGTTCTAACTAAGATATTGTTCGTCTTTACTTTTGCAATAAACATGTCGAGAATTATTGATTCCAGGAGATTTATAAATATTTACATATTATGAAATCTCATATTTAGTTCTCCATCAGTAGCTAATGAATAGCTCAGAAAATTAGGGTTTAGAGAATGACTCAAACCACTCAAGCCCCAAACGCATTTCAGCGGAATGGCGACGGAAACGGTAAAATTTGACAGGAAATATATGAGCGAACTGTTAAATCCTTCCGTTACTGTTTTGCTGCATTGCATTGGGGTTTTTATTCATTTTCTCCTGTGAAAAGTTAATTAAAGGAGCTTTGATGGTTATAAATAAAAGTCAAGTTATTACTAATAAATGTATTTTGACCATACCCTTTGCGCGCATAGTTCAGTCTGACCCATTTTCAATAGGACACGATGGGACTAGATTTCCCGTCGAATGAAACTTGTTGCGAGAAAATCGGACACAAATAAGTGTCTAAAGGGCGATTGCGTTCTTTTGCGCACATACATACAGACGCGCATGCACACACATACAGACATCACCTCAATTCTTCGCGCTGAGTTAGTTGATATATACCACTAGGGGTCTCGGGCCTTCTATCAAACATTCGTTTTTGGAATGAGCATTAACCTTGGAGTACGAGAGAGGCAAACACGGTAAAAAACAAATGAAAAAAATCAGAGTGACTTAACTCTGTTAATTGCAAATACTGGCAAGAAATTCTTTCGGGACATTTTAGTCGAAGCTTTGTCCTTGATGTGTATCATAAAAGAACCTGGGGATTCCTGAGGAAAAAAGTTCTTCACTATCAAAAGTTGAAAATAGCGTCGTTTTTGGAAAAAATATTGCTTCCGCATTTTTTCTAATTTTTTTCACAGTAACTATTAGTTTTTGCACACCATTTAAAAGCTTATACAATAACCTTTGTAATGATGTATTAACATTGAAGAAAAACATTTAAAAAATATTTCAATAAGTAGAAAATAAAATATTTTTTCAGAAAATTTGCTAACTTTTTTACCCATTTCTGACTTTGCCACCTTATATCTTTGGAACTAGTGCACCTAGAGACTTCAAATTCAGAATTTCTCTTAATTAGAGTATTGACAATGGAGAGAAAATATTTTAAAATAATTCGGAAGACATGACATTTTCGATTAATGACCGCCCGAAATCCTATAGTGCACAAGTTGCATTAGCTGTTAGGGAAATCATTCATCGTTCACAATGCGAAAACCGGGAGACTGCGGTGGGCCAAGCACGTAAGCAGAATTTCGGACAGTAACCTGGTGAAAATGTTTAATAAATAAATAATTCATACTTTTCGAAAATAAATTTATTTTATTTCTGCAAATATGTATACAATAAAAAATGTATTTTGTGTTTTTGCTTATAATTATAACTTTTAGTACAGCTAGTTTCTTATAGCGTGAATGCTCCCATTTACAATAAGAGCATACCGCGAGACTACGATTTCCTATTCCTATAGTAACTACACTTACGACACTAGTGAAGATCTTATGTTACAAAATCGAAAATATCGCAATACAAGCCTAAACACAAGAAAACCCCTTCATCCCATATACAAATTTCGAATGGTTAAAACAGGAAAAATGTACAAAATATCTTGTACTTTCACAGTTCTGAACTATCAGTGATTAAAAACATGCGTGAGAGAATTCATTGACTGATAAAAATGTGCACTTTTCTAAATAAGTGTTATTTCTTCAACAACTTTTAACAACAATCAATTTTTATAATCTAGTATTTACATTTTTTGGAGGAAAAGCATAGATACATGTAGCACTAAGTCAAACATAATATGAAGAAAGTGATAACAATTTATCTGCATTCCATTCCAATGAAAGAGTGTGAATATTTGTCGTGTGTTTGGAGAAGGCATTTGGAGAACTGTACATTTTATTTCCAATGAATTTATTTACACACCTCCTTCAGCAAGGAACAGGGATTCCCCGATGACGGTTGGGATTATAATTCATAGCTCGATTATATTTCACAATAGCATTGCTTATGTACAGTTGAAATTCGTGAACGGCTCTACAGAAACTTGTTTGGTTTAATTCTAAAAATATATCCATCTAGAACTATAAATAGAGATTAAGATGAAAAAACTGATACCTACTTAGGAAATCTATACAGTTTGCTATGTATTGCCTCAGTGTGTGGAATAGTTACAAAGGTACAATGATTAATCAAATAGAAAAGAAAAACCTTCAAACTTTATTGTGCTTGGAAAAAGCCGAATTCCAACTCTATCGCTTCCTTCATCTTCCTACACCGTGGTCGACGTAAGAACCTCGTTCCGGCCGATTTCTTCTCCACCAAATTTTCCCGGAAAAACTTAATCTTTTGCACAAAGAACGACTCTAAACTCTCGGCACACCGATAGAACTGCGACTCTTTTGGATTGTAGTATCGGCAGTTGTCGAATATTTTGGTCATATCACCGATAAACTCCGACAGGGTGTTGTAGGTTTTGCTATTCACTTTATTTTCCACTTTTTGGAGATCTGTTTGGGGTAGGAAACATTACAATGACTTACTTGTGGTTCAGAGCCAAACAAGACAATGCTTACCCATCGGTTCCTTGATTACACGATAATAGTCAGGTGCTTCGTCCGGATCAACCGGTTCCATGAAAGGCCATGCGCTTTTATGATGCTGCAAAAGAAAAGCCATATATTCATAATGTATGTCTTATTATGTGCAACTAGCCATGCCAATTACCTGGATTTGCTTGATCAACTTTTTCAAATTGTCAAACTCTTTTACACTTAACGATTTCATGTTAGCAAAATTGACCGAATTGTTGATCTGACAGTTGGGGCAAATGTACTCATCAATGTACTCTGCTTCACTCTGCAGGATTCCCACGCAACGCCCGTGGAACCAGTCCTGGCATTTATCACAGCATATGTAGAATCTGTAGCAAGAAAACTTGTTAATGGGTTTGCTGAAGCACAATAACTTACTCAGGTAACTTACTGGGATTCGTCGTACGGTTGCTTGCATAGACAATACAATTCTTGTGTCTCCCGAGCATGCTTGCACTCACTACACACGAACTCGTCAATCTCCTTCGACTGCTCTTCGGAGATGCCCACGCAGTCCCCGTGGAACCAATTATGGCACAGGTCACAACCAACGTAGAACCTAACGAATTTGTTAAATAATTATTTTATTCGAATGAGGACACAATCTGACAGATCTTACTTGGTGTCGTCGTACGGCGTTCGACAGAGGCATAAAATTTTCTCTTTCTTTCTGGATCCTTTCTTGGCGCTCGATTTGGACGGCTTCTCTGCCTTGCTCGAGCCTTGTGCATGCTTTGCTGTTGTTTTCTGATTCTCCTTCGAGGCGGATGCCGATGATCTGTAATATGATTCATTTTGAATTACTGTTTGCATTCTTTCGTTTTACTTTTGGGTGCGATTAGTTTAATAGTAGTAAATTAATAACACAAACTTAACTCATCTCTAGGAATGATTCAACGGAAAGAGTGTTCTTACAATCCAACAATATGCATATCTATAATGACGTACCTCTTCTTACTTTGGGCACCTTTCTCGGCGGGCGTTGATGCAGTCGCCGCCGCCGAATGCTGCTTCCCACTGTGTTCCTGCTTAGCCTGTTGCTGTTCCGATTTGCACCTTGCTGCTAGTTCAGCGGACAGCTCCTTCTGAATTTGTACCTGTAATTCCCGTTCGAGATGAGATCGCTTCTTGAGAATGTCTTTCTTCAGTTGTTCTTTGTGGCGGTTCAGTTGAGCCTGGGAAAATGTATATCCTGCGTAACAAATTCCACCATTTACACACCCGTATACATACCTGCAACTTGTTCTGCCGCTGTTGTTGCTGCAACAAAGCTTGCTGCTGTTTGCGCTTCTCGTTGCTCCTGCGAGCAGCTTCCGAGCGAGCATTGGGAATAGGAGTAGCCGTGCTTTCCAGCGGAACTGACATCTCCTTCGCCGCCGCACACTCAGCACTAACAGAAGCTAACACTGCCGCAGCTGCTGCAGCAGCAGCTGCCGCCGTAGAATCATTTTGAGAGATCGTCCGCTTCTTAGCGGAACTGGGTGCATCACCATCCCTGGAAGCACCCTGGTGAACTTTTCGCTCGACAGAACTAAGAGAGCTTCCACCGGATTTGGTCGGTCGTCGCTTCGGTGTATCCATCATCCATTCATCATCATCGTCCTCGCCACGGTGGGGTCGCTTCTTTGACTTGACTGGTGTGCTGTGATGATGTTCTCTGTTCGAACTCAAGTTGCTGTAATTGTGCTGAAGGGCGATGGCTGCGGATCGATCATCCGTTTTCATTTGCTTTTCTTGATACCGCTGCAGGTTAAGCAATTTTTCCTCTATTTCTGGGTTAAGGTTCTCTTGCTTCAAGGCGTTCTTGATTGCTGAAATAAAAGATTAACACATGTAGTGTGAACTTTTGAGACCAATCAACGAAGAAACTTACTTTGTTGAATGTAATCCGGCGTCAAGACAAACGAGTCATCCTTTCCGTCGATTATTTTAGGATCCCCTTCGGGCACATTTTCGTCCTTCACGGGATCAGCTTCCTCTGTCAGTGGTTGGTTCGGCTGCTCCGATTGTTGCTCATCCACATGCATCGGTTGTGCTTGCGGGCATGGTAGCAGCTGCTGCGGTTGTATCCGTATCACATTTTGCTTACTCAGGTTACTTGCGAGAACTTTCTGCAATTCTTTTTTAACCATCGGATTAATGGCCGAATTGTTACTTCCGTTGATAACAATGTTGGACAAGATTTGCGGCTTGCTATCATTACTGCTGGTGCTGGCTGCTGTTTTAATGGTAGTTGTTAGTGAACCCGAAACAGGAAGTTCTGAATCCTCCATGGTTGGCGTTGTCGTTGTAACCGTTGAATCGGCCTATAGGGCATAAATATGAGCGTTGAGTTATTCGGTATTGTATTAGTTTGTGGTATTAGGCTAGGCTGTGGTGTAGAAGTAACTTTAAACTCAGCTTACATCGACAACAAAATCCCCCTGGTGAATTTGGGGTGATAAAATAGGAAATGTGTCAAAATCCAAAAAAAAATATTTTCAATTTTTCAATTTGTTTCATAAATTTAAATATGAATCAATTTCTACCTTGGACAGGCAAAATACGTGAACGGAACCCGTAATTTCTTGTTGAAAAGACCTACAAAATTCTAGGCAGGTACTCAGAAATGATTCGTAATAAACCACAGGCATTGAAAGTTATTTCATGAAAATCATTGTTGTTTGCAGTAGTATTTACAAAATCAAAAAATGGCTTAAATTTCAAAAAATTTCGGGGTGACAAAATCGGGTCGAAAACGTGATAAAACGAGACGTTGAAAACGTGGTAAAATCGGGGTAGACAGAATCGGGGAGTGACAAAATTGGGTCAATATAATAAAAACTGCGAATTTTCCGAAACTGTCCCCAAAATATCTGTACTGCATGTAATTGCATATTTGTCCAATCTCTGCTGGTTTTTTATCGATAGGCAGGGTTAAAATATGTCGCAATCAGTGCAGTGAAAAACATTCATCCGATTGGAAATAAAATAGACAGACCCGATCAAGACCCGAAATTTACAGACCCGATCTGAGCGAAGAAAGCAGAATTGTAGATATGAGAGGTGCCAACTTTAATCTAAATCAGACGTACATAAGTCTTGAGGTCTTCTAAAATTTAGCCTTTTTTCAAACATAGGCTGTTCTTTGGAGTTATTTAGTCAGATCGACATTTTCAGCAAGGTGATGGTAGATAACGCGAATAAATTTAATATCTCGGTTCGGTATGGGCGGATTGCGCTGAAATTTTGACACAAATCGTAGAACTTTCTAATCAGCAAGTAAAATCAGCAAGATCTTAGTTCCTAACATCGTGCAGTAGACTGAGCTCACATAACACGATTTTTGGCAAAATTTGAGGTCAAATGTGTAATGTTTTGTCGATTATTTGTAGCTCTAAACTTGACGAATTACATAAAAAATAAGGGGCATTAGGGTAAAATGAGGTCTTGCAGCTTGGTGCAGTGAACTTACCCACCTTTGCATGATTCCCTCGAAAGTTCTACGATTTGTGTCGATCGCCCGTACCGAACCGAGATATTGAATTGATTCGCTTTATGGACATTTTTTTCCATGGTGCAGTGGATGGCAGATTTTAATACAGTTCTGCATAAGAACCAAACAAAAACTGTATAATAATTTGGCATAGGGGCAGTAGGGGCAATATGAACATACGGGGCAATATGAGCCACCCTGATTTTGAGCTTATTGACAAGTTTTATCATGTAAAAGTTTTATGATCTTTAAGAGGATGCTCCACATATGCATCAACGTGAAAACCGCATTAAAATTCAATTCAAACATGAAAATACACTTGAAAATGTACATTTTCGCTGCATAGGCAAAATTATTATAAGATTTGAAGTTTATAAATAAGGTTTTGACACAAAACAGATTAAAATACAGGTCAAAAATACACCACAATCAAAAGATATATTAACCTTCTTCGGATATTAGAAAAAACTTACGAATAAGATGTTGGGGTCATATTGACCCAGAAATGTAAATGCTTATAAAACAGTCAAATTATAACCGAATTACACAGTTTATATACCGTTCGAAAGATAAACTCATCAATTTTGTGGCTATGTGGTGATATGCTGGTTCTGGAGACAATGGCCACCGGGAAACGACTTCCACGGGGACCTTGTCGGTCATATAAGGGGAGCATAAAAATTGCTCCATATATGCCATTCGATCGCCAATTATTCATATATTCTCTTAAAACGGTAATGTATGGTCCATGAGAGGGCTTCCGATGAAAGTGGCCACTCCTGGTACATACAAGGTGCCCCCGGGGAACCCGCAGGAGGGGACATTTCCGTTTTAGCACCAAAATATGCCGTGCGGCGGCTCTTTTGTCATGATTTTCCACCAAACAGATGATTATGCGCTTGAAATCGATAAGTGACCACATTGGCCACTCCTGGTACATGCAAGGTGCCCCCGGAAAATCCGCAGGAGGGGACATTTCCGTTTTAGCACCAAAATATACCGTGCGGCGGCTCTGTCGTCATGATTTACCACAAAATAGATGATAATGCGCCCGAAATCGATAAGTGACCACATTGGCCACTCTTGGAGCCTATGAGGCGCCCCCGGGAACCCGTAAAAGGGGACATTTCCGTTTTAACACCAAAATATGTCGTGCGACAGCTCTTTCGTCATGATTTTCCACAAAATAGATGATTATGTGCTCGAAATCGATAATTGACCACATTGGCCACTCTTGGAACCTATGAGGTGCCCTTGGGGAACCCGTAGAAAGGAATATTTCCGTTTAAACTCCAAAATATGCCGTGCGGTGGCTCATTCGTCATGCTTTTCCACAAAATAGATGATAATGCGCTCGAAATTGCTAAGTGACCACATTGGCCACTCTTGGAGCCTATGAGGTGCCCTCGGGGAATCCGTAAAAGGGGACATTTCCGTTTTAACACCAAAATATGCTGTGTGGCGGCTCTTTTATCATGATTTTCCACCAAACAGATGGTCATGCGCTTAAAATCGATAAATGATCACATTGGCCACTCCTTGTATATGCAAGGTGCCCTCGGGGAATCCGTAGGAGAGGACAATTCCGTTCTGGCACCAAAATGTGCGGTGCTGCGGCTCTTTCGTCATGATTTTCCACAAAATAGATGATTATGCGCTCGAAATCGATAACGATCGAATTCGTAAAAGGGGACATTTTCGTTTTAACACCAAAATATGCCGTGCGGCAGCTCTTTCGTCATGATTTTCCACAAAATAGATGGTTACGTGCTTGAAATCAATAAATGACCCTATTGGCCGCTCTTGGAGTCTACCTTTCCGTTTTAACACCGAAATATGCCGAGCGGCGACTCTTTCGGTGTGTTTTCCCACCAAAGAGATGGTTATTTGCTCAAAATAAATAAGTGACCACATTGGCCACTCTTGAACCTATGAGGTGCCCTTGGGAAACCCGTAGAAAGGGACATTTCCATTTTTGACACCGAAATATGTCGTGCGGCGGCTCTTTCGTCATGATTTTCCACAAAATAGATGATTAGGCGCTTGAAATCGATAAGTGACCACATTGGCAACGCCTGGAACCTATGAGGGGCCCCCAGGGAACCCGTAGAATGGGACATTTCCGTTTTAACACCGAAATATGCCGTGCGGCGACTCTTGCGGTGTGTTTTCTCATCAAAGAGACGGTTATTCAGCACGAAAACGATAAGTGACCACATTGCCTACTCTTGGAGCCTATGAGGTGCCCTCGGAGCATCCGTAAAAGGGGAAATTTCCGTTTCAACATCAACATATGTCGTGCGGCAGCTCTTTCGTCATGATTTTCCACAAAATAGATGATTATGCCAGTGAAATCGATAAGTGACCACATTGGCCACTCTTGGAACCTAACAGGGGCCCCCAGGGAACCCGCAGGAGGGGACATTTACGTTTTAGCACCAAAATATGCCCTGCGGCGACTCTTTTGGTGTTTTCCCACCAACGAGATGGTTCTTCTTCTTCTTCTTCTTCTTCTTCTTAATGGCATTACATCCCCACACTGGGACAGAGCCGCCTCACAGCTTAGTATTCATTAAGCACTTCCACAGTTATTAACTGCGAGGTTTCTTAGCCAGGATACCATTTTTGCATTCGTATATCATGAGGCTAACACGATGATACTTTAATGCCCAGGGAAGTCGAGACAATTTCCAATCCGAAAATTGCCTAGGCCGGCACCAGGAATCGAACCCAGCCATTCTCAGCATGGTCTTGCTTTGTAGCCGCGCGTCTTACCGCTAGGCTAAGGAGGGCCCCTGAGGGCCTGAGATGGTTATTCAGCTCGAAATCGATAATTGACCACATTGGCCACTCTTGGAACCAATGAGATGCCCACGGGGAACCCGTAGATGGTGACATTTCTGTTTTTATACCGAAATGAATAAGTGACCACATTTTCCATTTTGGAACCTATGAAGTACCGTCGTGGAGCTCATAGGAGAGGACATTTCCGTGCTTACTCTTACTCTTACTTAGGGCCGATGCCCACGTAGCGTGTTTTCAAGCTGCGTGCTCGCCGCGTCCACGCAAGGTACCCGGCATCAAATGTAGTCGTGCACACGTTTACGTGCAGGGGACAGCAGGGACTATGTCCAAGTACCTTATGGACCCTCCCCACGGCCTCTGCGAGTCAGGGGGGCTATCTAGGACGTGGTGGGGTTTGGCAGTGGGCTCTGTTAAACCCCTACGAAAAGCTACATGTGTCCGCAAGCAGGCCTACCAAAGCGACCTTGCGCCGCTCAAAGCGCACAACAGCCCAGGGAGTGCCAATTGGCGTGGGGAGTGTCCCTACTTCGGTAGGGTAGCGCGTGAGCTGCTTCGGCAGGGAGTGAGTGATCTGTTTGTGCTGAGGCAGGAGTGTCATAGTGCGTCGCCGCTATTGTCACCTCGAAGCGCAGCAGAAGACTGAGTATGGACTGCACATGCTGAGGTAGGAGTGTCGTAGAGTAGTATTGTTGATTGGTCCCTACATACCGCTATCGACACCTCGAGGCATGGCAGTGGAGTGTTAGAGTGAGCACCCGAATAAGGGTCACATGGAGCGAATGGTCTTTGGAGAAGCTGCTCCGGCGGCAGGGTAGCAGTGGGTTGTACCCACACACCTACAGTTGTGCACATGTGGTGCATGGGGAGTGTCCCTGCTTCGGTAGGGTAGCGTGTGGTCTGCTTCGGCAGTGGTGTGATTGATCTGCTCGTGCTGAGGCAGGAGTGTCGTAGCGTAATATCTGTAGGCCCAGGCAGTTACCGCTATTGACACCTCGAGGCATGGCAGCGGAGCGCCTGGGAGAGCATCCAAGTAAGACTCAAATGGTGTGAATGGTGTGCGAGCACCCAAGTCAGTCTCGCATGGGATGGGTGCCTGTGTGAGAGATAATGAGCGAGTACGTTTAGTACTGCCATCCCCCAGAAGTAGTACTGGGAGGTAGTTCCTGGGGGAAACGATGGTGGAGCCCAAGGGAGTTTAGTCGGTATTACCGGTATGGTCGAGTCCGACACTCCAGTACACTTCCGTGTGGTAGTTTGGCAACTACAATGCACGTGTACTGGGTTAGTGTGTAAATGCATTCTCCCTTGTAAAAAAAAAACACGTTTACGTGCAAGCAGCGTGAAAAAACTTTACGTGGACATCGGCCCTTAAAGACATGCCGTGCAGCGGCTCTTTCACTATAATTTTCCATCAAATAGTTGGTTATGCTCTTGAAATCTAATATCAACCCGGGGGAACCCCAGGCCCAGTTTCGGTAATTGTGGAGTGCCGTGAAGAAACCATTGAAAGTGTATGTGCACACAAAATCTCACTCCCTTTTTAGGAACTTTTCCTCAACCGAGCTCGCAGTAAATAGCATTCGATGAAAATCTTACCCTATTGTTTCCTATTGAAAATTGGCCAGATCGGACTATGGGCTCCGAAGTTATGGCCAAAATACTAATTTCAGCAGCTGCATGGGAAAATCACTTTTCTGGCACTTATGCTCAAAATTTTAGAATGCAAATAAACAAATATGAAAAATAAGAGCTATATACCTATTACTGTTATATTAGACTTTTCTTATATATTTCTCAACCCTTTTGAACGAACGATAAAGGCACCATCACCACTAGGTAGATTAATCTTGTTTTTTTTCTATCAAATAGGTCATTCATTCTGAACTTAATATCTACAACCTACAAGGTACCCGCAGGAGTCTCTGCTAGAAGGAGAGATTTTTTATATCAAAATGTTGCGTTTTCATATCATTGTCCACGGCGATCGGTGAAAACCTCAAACTTCTATGAGTCGATATTGAAGGGACCATCGACTAATGGTAATATCGAGATGCGGAATAGAAAATCCTTGGAGAGCTGTTCGAAGGAATCATCACAGTAGCCCAGAAACTATTTTTTAGTTTGACTCAGTACTCAATTTCAAATGAAGAACAATTTCAAGCGCATAACCAACTTTTTGAAGACCTGTGGCCAGGGTAGACAATGATAGACGAAGATACAGCTGCCGCGAGCCGCACAGTACATTTGATATAACCATGAAAATGTCCTCTCCTACGGGTTCGCAGGGCATCTCAAAGATTCCAAGAGTAGACAATATCACTAATCAACTCAAAGCACATGTCCATCTGTTTGGTAGAAAATAACAATTTCGAGGGCACCTATTTGGAGGAAAATCACGACGAAAGAGCCGCCGCATGACATATGTTGGTGTAAAAATGGAAATGTCATCTTCTACGTGTTCTCCGAGGAAGCCTCATAGGTTTTCAAATGTAGCCAATGTGGTAACTTATCGATTTCGAGCGCACGTCCATCTGTTTGATGGGAAAACATCAAATGAGCCGCCGCACGGCTTATATTGGTGTAAAAATGGAAAATGTCCCCTTCTATGTGTTCCCTGGGGGCCCCTCATATGTTCCAGGCGTTGCCAATGTGGTTACTTATCGATTTCAAGCGCATAATCATCTATTTTGTGGAAAATCATGACGAAAGAGACGCCGCACGGCATATTTTCGTGCTAAAACGGAAATGTCCTCTCATACGGGTTCTCCGGGGGCACCTTGCATGTACCAGGAGTGGCCAATGTGGTCATTTAGCGATTTCAAGCGCATAATCATCTATTTTGTGGAAAATCATGACGAAAGAGACGCCGCATGGCATATTTTCGTGCTAAAACGGAAATGTCCTCTCATACGGGTTCCCCGGGGGCACCTTGCATGTACCAGGAGTGGCCAATGTGGTCATTTACCGATTTCAAGCGCATTATCATCTATTTTGTGGAAAATCATGACGAAAGAGCCGCCGCACGGTATATTTTGGTGCTAAAACGGAAATTTCCCCTCCTGCGGATTCCCCGGGGCACCTTGTATGTACCAGGAGTGGCCAATGTGGTCACTTATCGATTTCAAGCGCATAATCATCTGTTTGGTGGAAAATCATGACAAAAGAGCCGCCGCACGGCATATTTTGGTGCTAAAACGAAAATGTCACCTCCTGCGGGTTCCCCGGGGGCACCTTGCATGTACCAGGAGTGGCCAATGTGGTCTTTTATCGATTTCAAGCGCATAACCATCTGTTTTCTGGAAAATGATGACGACAGAGCCGCCGCACGGTATATTTTGGTGCTAAAACGGAAATGTCCCTCCTGCGGATTCTCCGGGGCACCTTGCATGTACCAGGAGTAGCCAATGTGGTCACTTATCGATTTCAAGCGCATAATCATCTGTTTGGTGGAAAATCATGACAAAAGAGCCGCCGCACGGCATATTTTGGTGCTAAAACGGAAATGTCCCCTCCTGCGGGTTCCCCAGGGGCACCTTGTATGTACCAGGAGTGGCCACTTTCATCGGAAGCCCTCTCATGGACCATACATTACCGTTTTGAGAGAATATATGAATAATTGGCGATCGAATGGCATATATGGAGCAATTTTTATGCTCCCGTTATGTGACCGACAAGGTCCCCGTGGAAGTCGTTTCCCGGTGGCCATTGTCTCCAGAACCAGCATAT
Source organism: Armigeres subalbatus (assembly GCF_024139115.2). Lineage (NCBI taxonomy): Eukaryota > Metazoa > Arthropoda > Insecta > Diptera > Culicidae > Armigeres > Armigeres subalbatus. The sequence continues at coordinate 18,470 of NW_026943030.1, forward strand.
CACCACATAGCCTCAAAATTGATGAGTTTAGCTTTCGAACGGTATATTAACTTTGTAATTCGGTTCTAATTTGACTGTTTTATAAGCATTTACATTTCTGGGTCAATATGACCCTAACATCTTATTCGTAACTTTTTTTGTGGGGTCGTTCCTGTTGTACCTTAAAATACTTTTTTCATGTCAGATGCTTCATTTCCACAAAATATTAAAAGTCAAGAAATTTCAGAACGATCGGATTATCCGGTAAAAAGTTATTCTACTTTGAAGTTTCGTTTTGGGTCATATTGACCCCAACATCTTACTAAGGTTAAAATTGAATATTGTGCACACATGTTTGTATTGATACAAATCTGAATTTATCATAAAACTTTTTTTTCCCAAAACCAGTCTCTATGGGGCAATATGGGCATACCTGCACAGAGCAAGATATCAGGCCTTAAAATGCGAAAAAGTTCAAATTTCAGTAGTCAAATACAAGAATATTATCATATATGTAATGTTCATTACGGAAAAATTACAACAGCGCATTACTGCGATCGAAACAGAAAAAATGATTATTGACCATTTGAAATGTGGCTGTTCAAACGGTAAAGAGTGGAAAATCGGTTCAGTCCGCTGTTGTGTGGCTTTTTAATTTTATTTGATATGGAATACTCACAACTGTTGTAGGAATATAATATTCTTCCATATTACGATACTTTTTTCGCCTAAATAAACGTTTTGGATGGGTGGCCCATACTGCCCCAAATGGTGGCTCATATTGCCCCGTATAGTCGGGAACACACATTGAAATCAATACATTTTCAAAAGTGCATTCCAAGAATTTCTAAACGCATTTTTCGTCATTCATCGACGTAATATGAAAGGTAACATTCTCTAGTATAAGTCAACTACATTTGAACGATGTTGTTTTGAGCTTTTCAGCGCTTTTCGGAACGATTTCCTTAGGTGGCCCATATTGCCCCGATCACCCCTATACTATTCTCTATAGCTACACACTTACCTCATTTCACCGTATTCGGTAAATTTTACCGAAATCTCAACAGCAGAACTGTTCGGTAATTTATTTTACAGATTTTTTGGAATTTTTTCCATTGCTCAACTGTCAAAATCACCGAAAATCAGTTAAATTATTTACCGAACAGTTCTCCTGTTGAGATTTCGGTCAAATTTTACCGAATTCGGCGATTTATTTTAAGTGTGTAGCCTTGGAAAATAAACGAAAATCGTGCCTATCAGATGATTTTTTGCAGTGAGCAAATAATGAATTATGGTTTTTTATGTCTCATAAATTTGATTGATAGGAACTTTGAAATACTTACGCTTTTTGATTGAGCTCAACTGCCGAGACGGCCATTAACAGTGCTTATAAAAGACGGGATACTTTACTTATTCTTCCAGAAAAGATTTCTGATTAGCAAAATTATACTGCACTGAATGCGTAAAAACTCTGCTCAATATTTTCGAACCACCAACAAACTAATCAAATTATATCTAGGTATATTATTTATTATTTGTATCTAGTAAGTAGAGTTGGTTTATAAGTTGATAAAAAGAAGCGAAAAAGATAAGTTCCCAACAAACATTGGAAACTGATAGAGCGTTCTTTCTGAACTAAAATAGTCTTCTTCGTATCTGAATGGCCTAGTGCGTGTCTGAATGGCTGTAAACGCCGAGAATTATAATTCTCTTGCGCTTATTTCAAAGGTTAGGCTAGGCAAGTGCCATTATTAGTCAATCCAATCGTCCTCCGTGACACTGGAGTTGAAATCTGAATAATCTTGTTGATCGTATGATCTCGCACAGCCGACGGATCTTTCAATTATCAATACTATCAAGTTGATCAACTATAGATGGCAGTATAGAGAACCACCATGGTTGGCAACCACATCCAAGGAAGGCAACAGGTGCGTAAATTATCCAATCCCGGCACGGGGGGTAGTGACGAGAAATTACAATATAAGACTCTCTTATGACGACTAATAATTAGTTGGGCATAAATCCTTCAACAAAGATTCAGTGTGGGGCAAGTCTGATGCCATCTGCCGAAGTATATATATCTATAGATATATCTAGCTCCACTACCTTATACTAAATTTGCTGCGGTTAAAACGTTCAAAGTTTATTTTTGTCCAAAACGGCTGCTACTCCTAATGATGGCAGTAGGTCATTGGATTGTTGCGGCTATAAAACTGGATGTGGTCACTGGTATTGCTTCGCGGCAGCCGAGACGTGGTATGGCGCTGATGTCTTTCATCTGTTGCAGTGTTTTCCGCAAGTTCAGCTGCTATTACTTTGAGGTTCAGTGCGGAACAATCGCGCGATCGGCCGAAATATTGTTTTCTGCATTGCGCGGCCGGTAATAAAGTTAATCAGTTCAGCGCGTGATTTCTCTTGTTTCGGACAGCAGAACAATCGCGCGATGGGCCGAAAAATTGTGTTGTATTGCGCGGCCGGTAATTAGAGTAGCTGTTCCGTCTAGGACGAAAGTGCGAGAACATTCTAGAATCCAAAACCCAACTGCTCTAGAAGTCTCTAGAACCCTATGGAACTATTTGGATGCGACAACTATATCGACGCAACATCATCGTACGATGCGACATCACCATACGACGTGACATCGATGCAACAACAAATCATGTTGCACACGCTGAAAGGAATATACATGAAATTTCTAGAAATCATCCAAATGAGTATATAAGCAGTGTTGTAGCACAATTCAAGTCAGTATAATTTTACCATCCGCGACGCGAATATAATCGATAACCGTATTGTTAACAAAGTGTAGTGTATTGAAAGGTGAATAAAGTGAAGTAGTTCAGTAGTACAAAGTGGTGTTTTCCTAATTAATCCCAGTGTTACAGTCCACTGACCACCTAAGAAGGGAATCGTCTCCTAAGTTTCAAGAACATCATTCCATTCCAACGATTGCCCTATTCCAGTTCCCAACAGCCAGTTTTGGGACGAAACATTGGTCCTTCGAGCCGGATATTGTACCGGAGATTATCCTGTGAATCTGTTTTGACTACTGCAGTGTTCCTAATTATTAGTGTGGAAAATGCCACGAGTGGAATATTCGCCGATTAAACACACCGCACCGGAAACTACCACACCTGTAAATGAAAACCCGCTAGTGAATGAGAACTATGAAGTGATCCAAAATCAAACATCGTTGCCGAATCCTCCATCAAATCAGGAGATTCGTTCGGAGGATTCTCAATCATCGTTCCTTGGATTTGATTGGCAAGCTCAGATGAGTACGAAGATTATGGAAAAGCTTAATGGACTCTTCCGTCAGCGCAATTAAATAGAGCAAAAGGTTGTACGCATACAGTTTACTTTGCGAGATCAAAGGCACATGAGCTTGGCCCAACTCAACGTAATCAGTGGAAAGCTCACAGCAGCGTACACTGAGTTCAGCAAATTCCACAGTGAGATTATAGCCTTGATTCCCGATGCTGCTGAGGAAGAACAAGAGGAAATTTACACTGCGTTCGAGGATCGCTACGACAGTGCGTCAACTACAGTTCAAGAGATGATGTTTGTTCTCAATCGCAACTCTCAGTCTACCGTAGCCAAGCCTCAAGTAATAATCCAGCAGCAACCTCTTAAAGCTCCAATTTTTACGTTCGACGGGAACTACGCCAACTGGCCCAAGTTTAAGGCGATTTTCCAAGACCTAATGGAAAATTTAGCCGATTCCGACGCCATCAAATTGTACCATTTAGACAAGGCTCTAATTGGATCGGCTGCAGCTTCACTCGATGCCAAAATAATGAATGAGGGAAATTACCAACAAGCATGGCAGGTTTTGAGTGAAAGCTACGAGAACCAACGAATCATAGTTGAGACTCACCTGCGAGGCCTGCTCAATCTGAGGAAGATGCCCAGTGAATCGTTCAAGAAATTACGTTTCTTGGCGGACGAAGCAACGGGACATGTGGAGAGCCTACGATATCTGAAGCAAGAACTTACCGGCGTATCAGAACACCATGGTCGTATACCTAATCACCGCTGCTCTCGACAAGGTCACTCGTAAGGCATGGGAGTCGACCCTGAAAAGAGGTGAGTTGCCAAGGTACGATCCAACAATTCAATTCCTGAAATCACGCTATCAAATTCTGGAGAACTTCGAGATGTCACAGCTTTCAATCTCGCCGGCGTCAAGGATGAAGCCTAGTCCACCACCCAAACTTCTACCACAGAAAACCAACGCCGCCATAAGTTCAAACCAATATGTCAAGTCATGTGAGATTTGTTCTGGTGAACATGTCAACTACCAGTGCTCGCTATTGAAACAACTCACGACAGCACAGCGAGCCGAGAAGATACGCTCCATCGGACTTTGCTTTGTCTATGTGGATTGTCTACGTAAAGGCCATTATTTCAAACAATGCTCTTCCACAAGAACCTGTCGAAAGTGCAACAAGAAACACCACTCATTGCTGTATGAAGAATTGAAGGCAGACAACACTGAAGTTGTGCGACCCGACGTTTCTACTCTAATCCGAACAAACGCGTCTTCTTTTGCCTCGTCACCCTCGAATGTGATTGAACCTGTAACCACGACATGTTCCTGCAGCAGAACACCAGAGTACAAAACAGTGTTGTTGTTCACCGCCGTAGTTCACGCTTTCGATAAGGAGGGTCAGCCGCATCCTTGTCGAATACTACTAGACAGTGGATCGCAGGTAAACTTCATCATGGAAAAGATGGCCAATCTCCTTAGTGTTTCGAAAACGAAAACCAATGTCCAAATCACAGGGATCAACGCACTCCGAAGTCTTTCTCGTGAGAAGATTACCGTGACAGTCCGTTCCAGATTTACCGAGTTCCAAGCCTGCATTGAATTCTTGGTGACACCTAAGGTAACACAATCCATACCTTCTGCCAAGTTCGATGTGAGTACCTGGAATCTTCCCGATGGCATTCTACTAGCAGATCCAAAATTCCATATTCCAGACAAGATCGATGCACTCATTGGAGGAGAGCTTTTCTTCGAGCTTGTGGGCAGCAGGGACTATGTCCAAGGGCTTGACGATCCCTCCCCAGGCCATCTGCGAGTTGTGGCGCCTGCCTAGGATGTGGTGGGGTTTGACAGTGGGCCCTGTTAAACCTCTATAAAAAGCTGCATGAATCCGCAAGTAGGCTCCGCCAAAGCGACCGTGTGCCGCTCAAAGCGCACAAGCCCAAGTCCTGGTGTTAGGTGGGACGCTAAACAGCCCTGACACGACGGCCCTCCGACGAGACAGGAGGTTTGCGCAGGCCCAATAAGCCGCCTTTAAAAACAACTATTACGAACGACATAGAAGATAATACGACTCGATACAATCGGCAACGACCTAGGCGACGAATAAAGGATCACGATTGGAAGCTTGGAACATGGAACTGCAAGTCGCTAGGCTTCGCAGGTTGCGACAGGATAATCTACGATGAATTACATCCCCGCAACTTCGGTGTCGTAGCGCTGTAGGAAATCTGCTGGACAGAACAGAAAGTGTGGAAAAGCGGGCATCGAGCGGCTACCTTCTACCAAAGCTGTGGCACCACCAACGAGCTGGGAACCGGCTTCATAGTACTGGGAAATATGCGCCAACGTGTGATTGGGTGGCAGCCAATCAACGCAAGGATGTGCAAGCTGAGGATAAAAGGCCGTTTCTTCAACTATAGCATCATCAACGTGCACTGCCCACACGAAGGGAGATCCGAAGACGAGAAAGAAGCGTTCTATGCGCAGCTGGAGCAGACATACGATGGATGCCCACTGCGGGACGTCAAAATCGTCATCGGTGACATGAACGCTCAGGTAGGAAGGGAGGAAATGTATAGACCGGTCATCGGACCGGATAGTCTGCATACCGTATCGAACGACAACGGCCAACGATGCATAAACTTTGCAGCCTCCCGCGGAATGGTAGTCCGAAGCCCTTTCTTCCCCCGCAAGAATATCCACAAGGCCACATGGAAATCACCTAATCAAGTAACGGAAAACCAAATCGACCACGTTCTAATCGACGGCAAATTCTTCTCCGACATCACGAACGTACGCACTTACCGCAGTGCGAATATTGAATCCGACCACTACCTCGTTGCAGTATGCCTGCGCTCAAAACTCTCGACGGTGATCAACACTTGTCGGAGTCGTCCGCCACGGCTAAACATTGGGCGGCTACAAGACGGTAGACTAGCCCAAGACTACGCGCAGCAGCTGGAAGGGGCACTCCCAACGGAAGAGCAGCTAGGCGCAGCATCTCTTGAAGATGGCTGGAGAGATATTCAATCCGCCATTGGAAGCATCGCAACCGCTGCACTAGGCACGGTGGCTCCGGATCAGAGAAACGACTGGTATGACGGCGAATGTGAGCAGTTAGTTGAGGAGAAGAATGCAGCATGGGCGAGATTACTGCAACACCGCACGAGGGCGAACGAGGCACGATACAAACGGGCGCGGAACAGACAAAACTCGATTTTCCGGAGGAAAAAGCGCCAGCAGGAAGATCGAGACCGTGAAGAGACGGAGGAACTGTACCGTGCTAATAACACACGAAAGTTCTATGAGAAGTTGAACCGTTCACGTAAGGGCCACGTGCCGCAGCCCGATATGTGTAAGGACATAAACGGGAACCTTCTTACGAACGAGCGTGAGGTGATCCAAAGGTGGCGGCAGCACTACGAAGAGCACCTGAATGGCGATATGGCAGACAACGGTGGCGGTATGGTAATAGGAGCACGCGAGCAGGACATACGACTTCCGGCTCCGAATCTCCAAAAAATTCAGGAGGAGATCGGCCGGCTGAAAAACAACAAAGCCCCTGGAGTTGACCAACTACCAGGAGAGCTGTTTAAACACGGTGGTGAAGCACTGGCTAGAGCGCTGCACTGGGTGATTACCAAGGTTTGAGAGGATGAGGTTCTGCCGCAGGAGTGGATGGAAGGTGTCGTGTGTCCCATCTACAAAAAGGGTGATAAGCTGGAATGTAGCAACTACCGCGCAATCACATTGCTAAACGCCGCCTACAAGGTACTCTCCCAAATTTTATGCCACCGACTAACACCAATTGCAAGAGAGTTCGTGGGGCAGTACCAGGCGGGATTTATGGGTGAACGCTCTACCACAGACCAGGTGTTCGCCATACGTCAGGTATTGCAGAAATGCCGCGAATACAACGTGCCCACTAGGGTGGCTCAAAAAACACTTTTTCAAATTTTTTGATGGGCCGCCCTCTTATTCGGTTCTATTTGATGCCCTGATGCTCTGGACAAAATTTCAGCCAAATCGGTCAACGTTTGGGTGGTGCTAAACTCGTTGGAAGTTTATATGGAAAAATGTATGCAGAAACATAAAAAACAGTGATTTGCAGTTGGACGGCACAATTTACGATCAAGAAGCATGATACTCATTCAGTTCTTGTAGAATTGAATACAGAATGTTATGCTGAAAACTGCGAGAAGATTAGAGTTTACTAGACAAAGATATTAGTATTTTACTGGAGTGTTGTAGGGGTGAATTTATTTCTTTTCAAAGGTAAAAGAAACGAAATTTGCTCAAACCCCACTTCAGAGAAATGCTAATAACTTAGCCGGGCAAACTCTAATCTTCTCGCGGTTTTCTGCATAACATTCTGTATTCAATTTTCCAAGATATAAATGAGTATCATGCTTCTTGATCGTAAATTGTGCCGTCCAATTGCAAATCACTGTTTTTGGATGTTTCTGCAAACATTTTTCCATATAAACTTCCAACGAGTTTAGCACCACCCAAACGTTGACCGATTTGGCTGAAATTTTGTCCAGAGCATCAGGGCATCAAATAGAGCCGAATAAGAGGGCGGCCCATCAGAAAAATTGAAAAAAGTTTTTCCCATACTAATTTGAGCCACCCTAGTGCCCACACATCATCTATTTATCGACTTCGAAGCCGCATATGATACAATCGATCGGGACCAGCTATGGCAGCTAATGCACGAAAACGGATTTCCGGATAAACTGATACGGTTGATCAAGGCGACGATGGATCGGGTGATGTGCGTAGTTCGGGTTTCAGGGGCATTCTCGAGTCCCTTCGAAACGCGTAGAGGGTTACGGCAAGGTGATGGTCTTTCGTGTCTGCTATTCAACATCGCTTTGGAGGGAGTAATACGAAGGGCTGGGATCGACACGAGTGGTACGATTTTCACGAAGTCCGTCCAGTTATTTGCTTTCGCCGATGACATTGATATCATGGCACGCAACTTTTAGAGGATGGAGGAAGCCTACATCAGACTGAAAAGCGAAGCTAAACGGATTGGACTAGTCATCAACACGTCGAAGACGAAGTACATGATAGGAAGAGGCTCAAGGGAGGTCAATGTAAGCCACCCACCACGAGTTTCCATCGGTGGTGACGAAATCGAGGTGGTTGAAGAATTCGTGTACTTGGGCTCACTGGTGACCGCCGATAACGATACCAGCAGAGAAACTCGGAGGCGCATAGTGGCTGGAAATCGTACGTACTTTGGACTCCGTAAGACGCTCCTATCGAATAGAGTTCGCCGCCGTACCAAACTGACTATCTACAAAACGCTTATAAGACCGGTAGTTCTCTACGGACACAAGACCTGGACGATGCTCGTGGAGGACCAATGCGTACTGGGAGTTTTTGAAAGGAAAGTGTTGCGTACCATCTATGGTGGGGTGCAGATGGCGGACGGTACGTGGAGGAGGCGAATGAACCACGAGTTGCATCAGCTGTTGGAAGAACCATCCATCGTTCACACCGCGAAAATCGGAAGACTGCGGTGGGCCGGGCACGTAGCCAGAATGTCGGACAATAATCCGGTGAAAATGGTTCTCAACAACGATCCGACGGGAACAAGAAGGCGTGGTGCACAGCGCGCAAGGTGGATCGATCAGGGGCCCTCCGCAGACTGCGTGGTTGGCGAAGTGCAGCAATGGATCGAGCTGAACGGAGAAGACTTTTATGTGCAGCACAGGCCACTCCGGCCTTAGTCTGATAATAAATAAAATTTTCTTCGACATTTTCAAGTCCGGTCACATAGCACTAGGTCCAAATCTACCGACACTTCGTGAAACCTACCTAGGATGGATTGTCGCAGGAACCATCAGTACATCAGGAGATTCAAGTGCAAATGCTTTTCATTCCAATGTTGCAACCATTGAAGATGTTGAGGATCTGATGCACAGATTCTGGAAACTCGAAGAAGTACTAACCGCTTCCAGTCGCTCAGCCGAAGAGCAGTCTTGTGAGGACCATTTCTTGTCAACGTATAAGCGTAATTCATCCGGAAGATTTGTGGCGCAGCTTCCATTCAAACAGAATTTTGACCAACTTGACGACTGTTGCGCTTTAGCACTCAAACAATTCCTGATGTTGGAAAAGCGGTTCAAGCGTGATCACAACTTACGAAGTCAATATATTGATTTTCTTCGTGAGTATGAGTCACTTGGGCACTGCCATCAAGTTGATGAAGCCAACGACCCTCCACATCAAGCCAAGTACTACCTACCGCACCACGCAGTTCTAAGCCCTATGAAGTCTAGTACAAAATGTCGAGTGGTTTTTGATGCTAGTGCGAAGTCGGAACCTACGAAACTATCTTTGAACGAGGTTCTACAGATAGGTCCTGTCGTACAGAGTGACTTATACTCGATCATGCTGCGCTTCCGAAAATACTCCTATGCTTTTTCCGCTGATATATCGAAAATGTATCGTCAAGTGCTCATTGCGCCGGAGGACCAACGATTTCTGCGAATCTTTTGGCGAGAGGACCCATCACAACCGCTAAGAGTAATGGAACTAAATACGGTTACATATGGAACAGCTTCGGCTCCGTACCAAGCAACGCGCTGTCTCATGCAACTAGCTGAGGATGAAGCTTTGGATTTCCCTGTCGCTTCTCGGATCGTGAGGGAAGATTTCTACGTCGATGACGTATTATCCGGCGCCGATACGTTGGATGAGCTCAGCGAATGTCACTCCCAATTGAAGGCTCTACTAGCTCGCGGTGGCTTCCAATTACACAAGTGGTGTTCGAATTCTGAGGATTTCTGCAACATATACCACCGCATGAACGGGAAAAACAGATGTCTTTGCATGAATATGGAGTGAACGATGTCATCAAGGTGCTAGGATTGCTTTGGGATCCCAAAGCCGACAACTTTCTCATCGCCAGCACATCAACCCTACCACAACTATTGTCACAGTCAATCACGAAACGAACTGTGTGCTCTGAGGTTGCAAAACTATTTGATCCACTTGGACTACATCAGATCTCACATGGAACAATATACGCAAATATAACAGCTCACTAGCGCCGCATCTTGGAAGAAGTGCTCATTATATTGAGCACCGCTTTGTAGTCCTGGACATCCTGAACAATGTTGCCGAATACAACTTGGGTGTAGGTATGAGGGATCTCAAGCTAAAGCAATATTTCAAATATGCAAGAATATTGCAAGTACACTAACGCCGCCTATTTGTAAATTTTCTAATTATTTATTCCGTCACATGACAGTCCATTCCCACCAGACGAACTTTGTTAAAGACGTCATCTTTACAAATTTCAAATTTGTGCGGTAAGCATATTTACAATGAGGAAAATTCCATATATCGGAATTACTTGAGTAATCTAAAATAATGAATTCAAATATACCGCCACCTAGTGACCAAGATCTAAACTAATCAATGCCTCATATCAAAGCACACGCCTTCCTGCATAACCCTTTTGACAAGGTGCAGTTCAAAATGGGTAGGATTTTCAGATATAAGTAAAATAAGCATAAAAAATCACTGTTTTCGTACCCTTTTTTACGAAAACCCCTCCCCGCTATGCACCCGCCCACCTATAGTCAATCTTACCTGTAATTACCTGAAAGATAATTAAATTATCTTTCGAAACAGCCCCAAAATCCAAAATTGGCCAAACATTAAAAAAGTTATAGGAATTTCAATTTAGGGTCAATTTGACCTTAGAGCACAGACAACGTAAGTTTTTTTGAAAAAAGTACACTGTAGCGCATATTTTCAAGATTTTTCGAATTTGCACCTTGAATTTGCAGACAGATCTCGGCGAGTTTTACTAAATTACCAAAAATTAGGAGAATCGGTTGAAAACTAAAAAAATGGCAGCCACTCAAAGTGGCCTGGGGTCATATTGACCCCAGAGCACAGACAAAAGGTTAAAAATATGATTAATTTTGTATAGGCGCTTGGTGCAATTTGGCAGAACCCCGGCCAGTTAAAAAATAGGATCACTGTCTTCGATCATAGGTCGGAAATTTTTGAAATTATTTGGAAAGCCGCAACCATTTCTGTGGCAATTTCATCATGATTCTACTACATCATGATAAGAATGAACGCTGCCATCGAAAGAAAACGATGGCAGCGTTCATTCTTCTCCTAGCGTAGGTATGTCCGTTCTTAGGTCTGGTCAATTACGATAACGAACTAGACTCTCTCAAGGTAAATAGAACGCTACCAGCAATCAGATGTTGATAACGGCTCCGGACCTGCGTGCTGAAGAGCGGTAGGCAGGGCTGATAATAGTCAGGGCATCAAAATTACTATCCAAAATATAATAATTTCAATAGTTAGTAAGGATGAATAACAGTTAAATCCTTTAAATATAATAAAAAAAAAGTCATTCTCGTCGTATGAAGAAAGCGAAAAAATAGTCTTCGTCATTGCACGACGCAACAGCTATTTGATTTCTTTGTGCCGACATAATGACGTCTCAAATAAACAAAGTAGGAACTTTGGTAACAATATATCTATAACATTTAAAATGCCTTCATACGTTACTTCAAATCAATTATTACAAAGAATTAATAAAAATCTTCTCATGGCAGCTGCCCCTTGATAAATTACTGTATGAAGTCTGCATTCTTCGATGTCGTCATGATGATTGATTGATGCAACCATGACGAAAGCTAACGTCGTGCAACTCATTGACGATCGAGTAGCAATGAAGACTCTACAGCTAGTCGATACTGTGGCATTTCGTGCTATCACGATGAATATTTGTCAGCCCTAACGGTAGGGATAGAGTGACATACTAAGGGCATTTACAAATTACAAATTCAAACGCAAACAAAAAATAAACGGTCCATACAACATACAGTCAAACCTCCATGAGTCGATGTTCTATGACTCGATATTGACTTATGGAAGCAAATTATCTCATATTAAAAACTATTTTCTGGGCTACTGTGATGTTCCCTTCAAAAAGCTTCCAAAGGATTTTGTATTCCACATCTCGATATTTCCATGAGTCGATGGTCCCTTCAATATCGACTCATGGAGGTTTGACTGTATGTTACGAGGGGGAGGATGGGATTCCAAAATCATCAAATTTAGAGTTACATAATTTGTGAAAGAACCCTAATACTTCACTCCATCACGATTGACTTCTGCTTAATAGGGCCGAGAATTCGTTCCAAATGCTCATCCAGTCTGGCTTTGAATTGGTCCATATGAACCTGGAATTTCCAGTAAGTGGCAGTCATTAGCAGTCGGTGATTACGTCCCGCCCTTTGAATTTTCCACCCATCGCTATAATTTTTCTTTCAACCTTATTAGGTAGTATGATTTGACATCGCCGTGGTAAACAAAATCTGATTCCTCTTTTGATTTGAATGTGCTACAACAATGTGCGCGAAAAGAGCTTATTCTGAAAATAGATTGCGAATATTGGACCATGGGCTTGAATTCATCAGTAACCAGTCGGCAATATCGGTAATATCGGTTGTATGTCAATGCCCAGAATACCAATCCCCAGAATCAGTTCCCCAGAATGGTATTTCCCAGAATTCCATTTCCCAGAACGACCAATTCTCCAGAATGATATTCCCCAGAATGCACAATTTCCCCGAAAAGAAATCCCCAGAATGACCCATTCCCCAGAAACCAAAAACCCAGAATGATCCGTTCCCCAGAAAAAGGTATCAGTTTAAGAAACTATGTTTTTCGATGTCATTTCTATAAATTAAAAATATTAGATAGGGGGAATGGCGGTTTTGGCAGGTTTTCTTCTATTATTGGCAGGGTTTTTTTTATGACTGACTAGGTTCAAATTTGGCCTAAACATTCTTTGCATATCAAAGAATATTGTGGCCAAACTTCATAAAATTTGGTCGACAAAAACCCCCCTGCCAATAATAGAACAAAACCTGCCAAAGCCGTCTTTCCCCTACTATATTTCTATGCAAAATACTTATATGTATTGAAGTACGCATTTGCCCGGAATAAGGCAAAACGACATATGCTGTCTTATTTTAAATCATGCATTTGCCGGAATGGAGCCTATTTGATATGTTTGTTAAGGCTCACATATAATACGAAGGAGCATATAATCCATTATACTCGTTGTTCATATTGGGGGAAGCCCATATGGCATAAAGCCGTTTGGCATAATGACTATTTGGCATAATCGTTGAAAAGAGTATGAAATGCAGAATATATGATTACCATTTTAAGAAGTATGTATTTACCTGGAATAAGACAAAAGAGTAGATGACTCCTTCTTTAAAAGTATGCGTTTGCCCGGAAAAAGCCAAACGAGTAGAAAACTACTTCTTCAAAAGTATGCATTTGCCCGGAAAAAGTAGAAGAGTAAATCACTCATTTTTTAAAGTACGCATTTGCCCGGGATAATGCAAAAGAGTAGATGACTCCTTCTTTAAAAGTACGCATTTGCCCGGGATAATGCAAAAGAGCAGATGACTTCTTCTTTAAAAGTATGCGTTTGCCAGGAAAAAGGCAAACGAGTAGATAACTACTTCTTCAAAAGTATGCATTTGCCAGGAAAAAAGGCAGAAGAGTAAATTACTTCTTCTTTAAAAGTACGCATTTGCCCGGGATGAAGCAAAAGAGTAGATGACTCCTTCTTTTAAAGTATGCATTTGCCCGGAATAAGGCAAAAGAGTAGATGACTCATTCTTTAAAAGTACGCATTTGCCCGGGATTTTACGAAGTATTTAGTCTAAGCTAAGAAATGGTGCATTCTGGGGATTAGGACATTCTGGGGAATGTCTTTCGGGGATGGAGGCATTCTGGGAAATGTCTTTCGGGGGAATGTGGTATTCTGGGGTATGGTTTTCGGGGGAGTAGTGCATTCAATTTCTGGGGAATCACTTTCTGGGCAATGGGTTTCTGGGGTATGACATACAATCGGTAATATCGGCTTACGCGTGTTTAAATTCGTCGAACATCTCTATTATAGAGAGTATAATACCCCTTCCCGTTTTCCAAAAAAAATAATCGCGGTCTCCTTTTTTCTAACATGTACAATGATCAATTAAAGCTACAAGTAGTATCACCTGTTTACCGCCTTAAAAAAAATTATTTACGCATCATTTTTGATAATTTGTACTTACCTTTTAAATCGATGTTTTCAAAAGTATTGGTATAGAAACCACGTCTTTGGCAAGGTGGACAAAACTCGACGACGTATCTTTCAGGAGAACGAGACACGCAAGTAGTAAAGTAGCCACACCAATTAGGACAATAAAATAATATTTTGTTAAAACCACAGAATGTTTGAACTGCATGCTCCCGATCGTATCTAGCAACAAAAGAATCCTCTGATATGCTCCGCGTTTCGAGAGTAGTATTTCCTGTTCTAAATGCTTTACATCGGTTGCTCACAGTTTCAGCAAATACTCCAATCTGAATAAATGTGCCTTTAGCTTAAATTCATCATTATTCTAACATATATTTCATATTTGTGATGATTGCGAGTTAGTGGACCGTCTATCGTAGCTTCTTAGCTTGTTCGAAAATAAAATCAAACCAATACAATAATTACGCAAAAACAAAACTCAAAACAGAAAATCTCCATGCTTCGTACAGGAAATGATTAGTAATCTTTACAGCTGGTATCTTGGTTGTCAACAAGTATGGAACATTTCAACAGGAAATTTTGGCTTGCGGCTCAAGCATGAACGGGCGGCGGTCTCAACAAGAAATAAACGAAGCTTACTGAAACAACAAAACTTAAACGATATACTACTGATTCGTGTCTCTACAAGTTATTTTGTTCTGAAGGGTGAAAATAAATTAAATTATGTCGGAATAATCAAAAATACACCATTTCATCGTGCTTTTGTTAGAAATACGTTTTTGTTCAATTCGATATCTACATCGCTTCGGAACGATTCGCCTTCGATTATTTCATCGTTGAAATGCAACGGATTCAACAATCCGGTGGTTCTGTCAAGCGTTGTTTGCCTTTTTCTGGCTTTGTGAAAGAAGGACGCGCGTTTGGAATGGAACCCGGGATAGAGAAGATCAAGTGATGTAACAAATCCAATGAAATGTGATTCTGTACAATAATTTTGAACAAACTAATAAACTAACTGAGAAGTTTGACATTAAACCAAAGGCATATTATCTTTGTGTGTTGCTGCAACCGTGTGCATTATTTTCTTGCTCGGTTTATTTTTCTTTTCGATTTTTTCGATCTGATAGGGAATTCTTTTGCTCTTTCTCTTGGCGGAACGTAGAGCACGCGGTTGAGTCAATATCTGAGGTCTCAAGGAAAAGCGAAACCAACAGAATTGGTTACATTTCTCTGGCAGTTTTTGGTAGCTTGCTTGTTTTTTGTATGTGGCTTCTTTTCTAGCTTGCTTTAAATCGATACCCAGGGGAATCGATTGGAGGGCAATTGATATTGTATCGGAAAAGAAAAACTAGCTGAACACAAATATGTTTTTTTAACTCATTTAATATGAAAAGCTTTCAATTTTATTTCGTGTTTACTTTTCTTTATCTCTTCATTTGTTTGCAATGTACATTTTTATCTGCCTAATCAAATTCTTACAATCGACGCTGCTGACATTTCAAATTAATTGATTAAAGGAAAACTTAATAAACAAATGGTTTCTAGCCTAAGCCGAATGTTTCCTTTGTTTTGTGTAGTTTATTGGAATTCCGGTATTTCTCATAAAAAGAAATAATAAGTAGGTAAGTCAATAGCAAAAATTACAAAAAAAAAATCGATAACATTTGATAAAACCAAACATAAAAAGAAATGAATGCTGACAGATGTTGCAACATTTTGCTTTTCTTCAATTTGAATATTCTACCATCGAACATACGAATCTAAAAAATTTCGTTTCTTCCCGAATGTCTCATTCCGTTCTTTCAAATGCACAATGAATAGGTATATTTTCAATATTTTAGCCTTGCGGAGAGTGTTGCTCCAAGGTTCAACACACCCAGAAACGGGCCAATCAGTGCTGCTCGTTCTCTCAGTACACAGGCATTCGTCTATGATTTAATTTATTTTTCTTATGCTCTTTTCTTCAAAAGACCACTTGTTGTTCTACTGTGACATGACTCAGTCGCACGACAACGCATGCAAGTCATGCGTGCTGTTTTGTTTATAGGAAACAAATAATAGCTTGCTTTACTAATCTCTACTAAGGATACTTTTGTTTCTTGATGTTTGTTGTTTTCAACATTAAATTACTCGTATCAGCTAAATTGTTTAAGTGCTAGTATTTTTTGTTCAGTAAATGATCTGCAGTTGTGTTGAGGGAGATAAGATATTAACTTTGTGTTTGACTATATAATTGTTATGTTCTTAGATCCTAGGGTCAATTTGATTGTAATGCCTCTTTCTCATTGTGTTT
>NW_026943031.1:0-19071 GCF_024139115.2 Armigeres subalbatus
TCTTTAAATATTTTTTAAAATTATTTTCTGTGCTCAGGGTGGGTGTGGTATGACCATCCTGCAAGCTTATTCTGGTCCCCCAGGGTCCCTGCTGCATTAGAATATTTTTAAATATTTTTGAAAATTATTTCTGTGCTGCAGGGTGGTGTGGTATGACCATCCTGCAAGCTTATTCTGGTCCCCCAAGGTCCATGCTGCGTTACAATATTTTAAATAACAATTTCTCTACTGCAGGGTGGTGTAGTAAAACCATTCTGCAGGCTTATTCTGGTCCCCCAGGAACCCTGCTGCATTAGAATATTTTTAAATATTTTTGAAAATTATTTCTGTGCTGCAGGGTGGTGTGGTATGACCATCCTGCAAGCTTATTCTGGTCCCCCAGGGTCCCTGCTGCATTAGAATATTTTTGAAAATTATTTCTGTGCTGCAGGGTGGTGTGGTAGGACCATCCTGCAAGCTTATTCTGGTCCCCAAGGGTCCCTGCTGCATTATAATATTTTTGAATATTTTTGAAAATTATTTCTGTGCTGCAGGGTGGTGTGGTATGACCATCCTGCAAGCTTATTCTGGTCCCCAAAGGTCCCTGCTGCATTACAATATTTTTAAATATTTTTGAAAATTATTTCTGTGCTGCAGGGTGGTGTGGTATGACCATCCTGCAAGCTTATTCTGGTCCCCAAAGGTCCCTGCTGCATTACAATATTTTTAAATATTTTTGAAAATTATTTCTGTGCTGCAGGGTGGTGTGGTATGACCATCCTGCAAGCTAATTCTGGTCCTCAGGGTCCCAGCTGCATAAGAATATTTTTAAATATTTTTGAAAATTATTTCTGTGCTGCAGGGTGGTGTGGTATGACCATCCTGCATGCTTATTCTGGTCCCCAAAGGTCCCTGCTGCATGAGAATATTTTTAAATATTTTTGAAAATTATTTCTGTGCTGCAGGGTGGTGTGGTATGACCATCCTGCATGCTTATTCTGGTCCCCCAAGGTCCCTGCTGCATTACAATATTTTTAAATATTTTTGAAAATTATTTCTGTGCTGCAGGGTGGTGTGGTATGACCATCCTGCAAGCTAATTCTGGTCCTCAGGGTCCCTGCTGCATCAGAATATTTTAAAATATTTTTGAAAATTATTTCTGTGCTGCAGGGTGGTATGGTATGACCATCCTGCAAGCTGATTCTGGTCCCCCGGGTCCCTGCTCCCTTACAATACTCGTCAATATTCCGAACAATTATTTCTGTGCTGCAGGGTGGTGTGGTATGACCATCCTGCAAGCTAATTCTGGTCCTCAGGGTCCCTGCTGCATTAGAATATTTTTAAATATTTTTGAAAATTATTTCTGTGCTGCAGGGTGGTGTGGTATGACCGTCCTGCATGCTTATTCTGGTTTCCCAAGGTCCCTGCTGCATTAAAATATTTTTAAATATTTTTGAAAATTATTTCTGTGCTGCAGGGTGGTGTGGTATGACCGTCCTGCATGCTTATTCTGGTTTCCCAAGGTCCCTGCTGCATTAAAATATTTTTAAATATTTTTGAAAATTATTTCTGTGCTGCAGGGTGGTGTGGTATGACCATCGTGCAGGCTTATTTCGGTTCCGAAAGGTGCGTGATGCATGAGGATTTTCTTAAATATTTTTGAAAATTATTTCTGTGCTGCAGGGGGGTGTGGTGTGACCATCTTGCAAGCTTATTCTGGTCCCCCAGGAACCCTGCTGCATTAGAATATTTTTAAATATTTTTGAAAATTATTTCTGTGCTGCAGGGTGGTGTGGTTAGACCGTCCTGCAAGCTTATTCTTGTTCCCCAGGGTCCCTACTTCATTAGAATATTTAAAAATATTTTTGAAAATTATTTCTGTGCTGCAGGGTGGTGTGGTATGACCATCCTGCAAGTTTATTCTGGTCCTCCAAGGTCCATGCTGCATTACAATATTTTAAATTATTTTTGAGAACAATTTCTCTACTGCAGGGTGGTGTGGTATGACCATCCTGCAAGTTTATTCAGGTCCCCCAGAGACCCTGCTGCATTAGAATATTTTTGAATATTTTTAAAAATTATTTCTGTGCTGCAGGGTGGTGTGGTATGACCATCCTGCATGCTTATTCTGGTCCCCAAAAGTCCCTGATGCATGAGAATATTTTTAAATATTTTTGAAAATTATTTCTGCGCTGCAGGGTGGTGTGGTATGACCATCCTGCATGCTTATTCTGGTCCCCAAAGGTCCCTGCTGCATGAAAATATTTTTAAGTATTTTTGAAAATTATTTCTGTGCTGCAGGGTGGTGTGATATGACCATCCTGCAAGCTTATTCTGGTCCCCCAGGGTCCCTGCTGCATTAGAATATATAAAAATATTTTTGAAAATTATTTCTGTGCTGCAGGGTGGTGTGGTATGACCATCCTGCAAGCTTATTCTGGTCCCCAAGAGTCGCTGCTGCATTATAATATTTTTGAATATTTTTGAAAATTATTTCTGTGCTGCAGGGTGGTGTGGTATGACCATCCTGCAAACTTATTCTGGTCCCCCAGGAACCTTGCTGCATTAGAATATTTTTAAATATTTTTGAAAATTATTTCTGTGCTGCAGGGTGGTGTGGTATGACCATCCTGCATGCTTATTCTGGTCCCCCAAGGTCCCTGCTGCATTACAATATTTTTAAATATTTTTGAAAATTATTTCTGTGCTGCAGGGTGGTGTGGTAAGACCATCCTGCAAGCTTATTCTGGTCCTCAGGGTCCCTGCTGCATTAGAATATCTTTAAATATTTTTGAAAATTATTTCTGTGCTGCAGGGTGGTGTGGTATGACCATCCTGCAAGCTTATTCTGGTCCCCCAGGGTCCCTGCTGCATTAGAATATTTTTAAATATTTTTGAAAATTATTTCTGTGCTGCAGGGTGGTGTGGTATGACCATCCTGCAAGCTTATTCTGGTCCCTCAAGGTCCCTGCTGCATTAGAATATTTTTAAATATTTTTGAAAATTATTTCTGTGCTGCAGGGTGGTGTGGTATGACCATCCTGCAAGCTTATTCTGGTCCCTCAAGGTCCCTGCTGCATTAGAATATTTTTAAATATTTTTGAAAATTATTTCTGTGCTGCAGGGTGGTGTGGTATGACCATCCTGCAAGCTTATTCTGGTCCCCCAGGGTCCCTGCTGCATTAGAATATTTTTAAATATTTTTGAAAATTATTTCTGTGCTGCAGGGTGGTGTGGTAGGACCATCCTGCAAGCTTATTCTGGTCCCTCAAGGTCCCTGCTGCATTAGAATATTTTTAAATATTTTTGAAAATTATTTCTGTGCTGCAGGGTGGTGTGGTATGACCATCCTGCAAGCTTATTCTGGTCCCCCAGGGTCCCTGCTGCATTAGAATATTTTTAAATATTTTTGAAAATTATTTCTGTGCTGCAGGGTGGTGTGGTATGACCATCCTGCAAGCTTATTCTGGTCCCCCAGGGTCCCTGCTGCATTAGAATATTTTTAAATATTTTTGAAAATTATTTCTGTGCTGCAGGGTGGTGTGGTATGACCATCCTGCAAGCTTATTCTGGTCCCCAGGGTCCTGCGTTAGAATATTTTTAAATATTTTTGAAAATTATTTCTGTGCTGCAGGGTGGTGTGGTATGACCATCCTGCAAGCTTATTCTGGTCCCCCAAGGTCCCTGCTGCGTTACAATATTTTAAATAACAATTTCTCTACTGCAGGGTGGTGTGGTAAAACCATTCTGCAGGCTTATTCTGGTCCCCCAGGAACCCTGCTGCATTAGAATATTTTTAAATATTTTTGAAAATTATTTCTGTGCTGCAGGGTGGTGTGGTATGACCATCCTGCAAGCTTATTCTGGTCCCCCAGGGACCCTGCTGCATTAGAATATTTTTGAAAATTATTCCTGTGCTGCAGGGTGGTGTGGTAGGACCATCCTGCAAGCTTATTCTGGTCCCCCAAGGTCCCTGCTGCATCAGAATATTTTAAAATATTTTTGAAAATTATGTCTGTGCTGCAGGGTGGTGTGGTATGACCATCCTGCAAGCTTATTCTGGTCCCCCAGGGTCCCTGCTGCATTAGAATATTTTTGAAAATTATTTCTGTGCTGCAGGGTGGTGTGGTAGGACCATCCTGCAAGCTTATTCTGGTCCCCCAAGGTCCCTGCTGCATAAGAATATTTTAAAATATTTTTGAAAATTATTTCTGTGTTGCAGGGTGGTGTGGTAGGACCATCCTGCAAGCTTATTCTGGTCCCCAAGAGTCCCTGCTGCATTATAATATTTTTGAATATTTTTGAAAATTATTTCTGTGCTGCAGGGTGGTGTGGTATGACCATCCTGCAAGCTTATTCTGGTCCCCCAAGGTCCCTGCTGCATTAGAATATCTTTAAATATTTTTGAAAATTATTTCTGCGCTGCAGGGTGGTGTGGTATGACCATCCTGCAAGCCTATTCTGGTCTCCAAAGGTCCCTGCTGCATTAAAAAATTTTTAAATATTTTTCAAAATTATTTCTGTGCTGCAGGGTGGTGTGGTATAACCATCCTGCAAGCTTATTCTGGTCCCCAAAGGTCCCTGCTGCATAAGAATATTTTTAAATATTTTTGAAAATTATTTCTGTGCTGCAGGGTGGTATGGTATGACCATCCTGCAAGCTTTTTCTGGTCCTCAAGGTGCCTGCAGCATTAAAATATTTTTAAATATTTTTGAAAACAATTTCTGTGCTGCAGGGTGGTGTGGTATGACCATCTTGCAAGCCAATTCTGATTCCCCAAGGTTCCTGTCGCATAAGAATATTTTTAAATATTTTTGAGAACAATTTCTGTGCTGCAGGGTGGTATGGTATGACCATCCTGCAAGCTTTTTCTGGTCCTCAGGGTCCCTGCTGCATAAGAATATTTTTAAATATTTTTGAAAATTATTTCTGTGCTGCAGGGTGGTGTGGTATGACCATCCTGCATGCTTATTCTGGTCCCCAAAGGTCCCTGATGCATGAGAATATTTTTAAATATTTTTGAAAATTATTTCTGTGCTGCAGGGTGGTGTAGTATGACCATCCTGCATGCTTATTCTGGTCCCCCAAGGTCCCTGCTGCATTAGAATATCTTCGAATATTTTTGTAAATTATTTCTGTGCTGCAGGGTGGTGTGGTATGACCATCCTGCAAGCTTATTCTGGTCCCCCAGGGTCCCTGCTGCATCAGAATATTTTTAAATATTTTTGAAAATTATGTCTGTGCTGCAGGGTGGTGTGGTATGACCATTCTGCAAGCTTATTCTGGTCCCCCAGGGTCCCTGCTGCATCAGAATATTTTTAAATATTTTTGAAAATTATTTCTGTGCTGCAGGGTGGTGTGGTATGACCATCCTGCAAGCTTATTCTGGTTCTGGGAATTCCCTGCTGCATTAGAATATTTTTAAATATTTTTGAAAATTATTTCTGTGCTGCAGGGTGGTGTGGTATGACCATCCTGCAAGCTTATTCTGGTCCCCCAGGGTCCCTGCTGCATTAGAATATTTTTGAAAATTATTTCTGTGCTGCAGGGTGGTGTGGTAGGACCATCCTGCAAGCTTATTCTGGTCCCCCAAGGTCCCTGCTGCATAAGAATATTTTAAAATATTTTTGAAAATTATTTATGTGCTGCAGGGTGGTGTGGTATGACCATCCTGCAAGCTTATTCTGGTCCCCCAGGGACCCTGCTGCATTAGAATATTTTTGAAAATTATTTATGTGCTGCAGGGTGGTGTGGTATGACCATCCTGCAAGCTTATTCTGGTCCCCAAGAGTCGCTGCTACATTATAATATTTTTGAATATTTTTGAAAATTATTTCTGTGCTGCATGGTGGTGTGGTATAACCATCCTGCAAGCTTATTCTGGTCCCCCAAGGTCCCTGCTGCATTAGAATATATAAAAATATTTTTGAAAATTATTTCTGTGCTGCAGGGTGGTGTGGTATGACCATCCTGCCAGCTTATTCTGATTCCCCAAGGTCCCTGCTGCATTAGAATATTTTTAAATATTTTTAAAAATTATTTCTGTGCTGCAGGATGGTGTGGTATGACCATCCTGCAAGCTTATTCTGGTCCCCCAAGGCCCCTGCTGCATAAGAATATTTTAAAATATTTTTGAAAATTATTTATTTGCTGCAGGGTGGTGTGGTATGACCATCCTGCAAGCTTATTCTGGTCCCCAAGAGTCGCTGCTGCATTATAATATTTTTGAATATTTTTGAAAATTATTTCTGTGCTGCAGGGTGGTGTGGTATGACCATCCTGCAAGCTTATCCTGGTCCCCAAAGGTCCCTGTTGCATTACAATATTTTTAAATATTTTTGAAAATTATTTCTGTGCTGCAGGGTGGTGTGGTATAACCATCCTGCAAGCTTATTCTGGTCCCCCAGGGTCCCTGCAGCATTAGAATATTTTTAAATATTTTTAAAAATTATTTCTGTGCTGCAGGATGGTGTGGTATGACCATCCTGCAAGCTTATTCTGGTCCCCCAAGGTCCCTGCTGCATAAGAATATTTTTAAATATTTTTGAAAATTATTTCTGTGCTGCAGGGTGGTGTGGTATGACCATCCTGCAAGCTTATTCTGGTCCCCCAGGGTCCCTGCTGCATTAGAATATATAAATTTTTTTTTGAAAATTATTTCTGTGCTGCAGGGTGGTGTGGTAGGACCATCCTGCAAGCTTATTCTGGTCCCCAAGAGTCGCTGCTGCATTATAATATTTTTGAATATTTTTGAAAATTATTTCTGTGCTGCAGGGTGGTGTGGTATGACCATCCTGCATGCTTATTCTGGTCCCCAATAGTCCCTGATGCATGAGAATATTTTTAAATATTTTTGAAAATTATTTCTGTGCTGCAGGGTGGTGTGGTATGACCATCCTGCAAGCTTATTCTGGTCCCCCAGAATCCCTGCTGCATTAGAATATTTTTAAATATTTTTGAAAATTATTTCTGTGCTGCAGGGTGGTGTGGTATGACCATCCTGCATGCTTATTCTGGTCCCCAAAGGTCCCTGCTGCATGAAAATATTTTTAAATATTTTTAAAAATTATTTCTGTGCTGCAGGGTGATGTGGTATGACCATCCTGCAAGCTTATTCTGGTCCCCCAAGGTCCCTGCTGCATAAGAATATTTTAAAATATTTTTGAAAATTATTTATGTGCTGCAGGGTGGTGTGGTATGACCATCCTGCAAGCTTATTCTGGTCCCCCAGGGTCCCTGCTGCATTAGAATATATAAAAATATTTTTGAAAATTATTTCTGTGCTGCAGGGTGGTGTGGTATGACCATCCTGCAAGTTTATTCAGGTCCCCCAGAGACCCTGCTGCATTAGAATATTTTTGAATATTTTTGAAAATTATTTCTGTGCTGCAGGGTGGTGTGGTATGACCAGACCATCCTGCATGCTTATTCTGGTCGCCCAAGGATCCTGCTGCTTTAAAATATTTTTTAAATATTTTTGAAAATAATTTCTGTGCTGCAGGGTGGTGTGGTATGACCATCCTGCAAGCTTATTCTGGTCCCCCAGGGTCCCTGCTGCATTAGAATATATAAAAATATTTTTGAAAATTATTTCTGTGCTGCAGGGTGGTGTGGTAGGACCATCCTGCAAGCTTATTCTGGTCCCCAAGAGTCGCTGCTGCATTATAATATTTTTGAATATTTTTGAAAATTATTTCTGTGCTGCAGGGTGGTGTGGTATGACCATCCTGCATGCTTATTCTGGTCCCCAATAGTCCCTGATGCATGAGAATATTTTTAAATATTTTTGAAAATTATTTCTGTGCTGCAGGGTGGTGTGGTATGACCATCCTGCAAGCTTATTCTGGTCCCCCAGGATCCCTGCTGCATTAGAATATTTTTAAATATTTTTGAAAATTATTTCTGTGCTGCAGGGTGGTGTGGTATGACCATCCTGCATGCTTATTCTGGTCCCCAAGGGTCCCTGCTGCATGAAAATATTTTTAAATATTTTTGAAAATTATTTCTGTGCTGCAGGGTGATGTGGTATGACCATCCTGCAAGCTTATTCTGGTTCCCCAAAGTCCCTGCAGCATAAGAATATTTTAAAATATTTTGAAAATTATTTATGTGCTGCAGGGTGGTGTGGTATGACCATCCTGCAAGCTTATTCTGGTCCCCCAGGGTCCCTGCTGCATTAGAATATATAAAAATATTTTTGAAAATTATTTCTGTGCTGCAGGGTGGTGTGGTATGACCATCCTGCAAGTTTATTCAGGTCCCCCAGAGACCCTGCTGCATTAGAATATCTTCGAATATTTTTGAAAATTATTTCTGTGCTGCAGGGTGGTGTGGTATGACCATCCTGCATGCTTATTCTGGTCCCCAAAGGTCCCTGCTGCGTGAAAATATTTTTAAATATTTTTGAAAATTATTTCTGTGCTGCAGGGTGGTGTGGTATGACCATCCTGCAAGCTTATTCTGGTCCCCCAGGGTCCCTGCTGCATTAGAATATATAAAAATATTTTTGAAAATTATTTCTGTGCTGCAGGGTGGTGTGGTAGGACCATCCTGCAAGCTTATTCTGGTCCCCAAGAGTCGCTGCTGCATTATAATATTTTTGAATATTTTTGAAAATTATTTCTGTGCTGCAGGGTGGTGTGGTATGACCATCCTGCATGCTTATTCTGGTCCCCAAAGGTCCCTGCTGCATGAGAATATTTTTAAATATTTTTGAAAATTATTTCTGTGCTGCAGGGTGGTGTGGTATGACCATCCTGCAAGCTCATTCTGGTCCCCCAGGAACCCTGCTGCATTAGAATATTTTTAAATATTTTTGAAAATTATTTCTGTGCTGCAGGGTGGTGTGGTATGACCATCCTGCAAGCTTATTCTGGTCCCCCAAGGTCCATGCTGCATTACAATATTTTAAATAACAATTTCTCTACTGCAGGGTGGTGTAGTAAAACCATTCTGCAGGCTTATTCTGGTCCCCAAAAGTCCCTGCTGCATTAGAATTTTTTTTGAAAATTATTTCTGTGATGCAGGGTGGTGTGGTAGGACCATCTTGCAAGCTCATTCTGGTTCCAAAAGCTCCTAGTTTCATTAGTAATGTAACCCGTTTCCATGATTCCGAGAAACTTAGTTTAATCTACTTGTAATTTCTTGCAGGGTGGTATGGTATTGGGTAACAAGCTGTACTAAAACGTATTGTACTAAAAGGAATTGGCTGCAGGGTGGTATGGCGCAGGGTAACATTTCCAGCCTCGAAATATGGGCATATTAACTTTTATTGTACTGTTTTCATGCTAGTTTTATACTTCCTGGGCCACTTTTGAACCGATTTCAAACGGTAGAAGGTTTTCCCGAGTACCGGTAAAGGCAACAATTTTGGAAAATGAGCAAACTCCATCATGCGGAATATTAAACTTCATGATTTCAAAACTTATGGAATTCAATGGTATTTTGTACTTCCTGGTCCGTGTTTGATCCGATTGGATCCATTAGACAGGTTTAAAGAGTATTAGCTTGTTTATTTTCCAAAATGGACCCTTGAACTGGTACTCGGTAAATCCATTTACCGCTTCCCATCGGTTCAAATATGGCCCAGGAAGTACAAAACTACCATTGAATGCCATAATTTTTCAAATCATGAAGTTTAATATTCCGCATGATGGAGTTTGCTTATTTTCCAAAATACATGATTTTGGTACTGGTTAGGGTGGCTCAAAAAACACTTTTTCAATTTTTTGATTTTATATTCTATTTGATGCCCTGATGCTCTGGACAAAATTTCAGCCACATCGGTCAACGTTTGGGCGGTGCTAAACTCGTTGGAAGTTTATATGGAAAAATGTATGCAGAAACATCCAAAAACAGTGATTTGCAGTCGAAAGGCACAATTTACGATGAAGAAGCATGATACTCATTCAGTTCTTATAGAATTAAATACAGAATGTTATGCTGAAAACCGCGAGAAGATTAGAGTTTATTA
Organism: Armigeres subalbatus; assembly: GCF_024139115.2. Classification (NCBI taxonomy): domain Eukaryota; kingdom Metazoa; phylum Arthropoda; class Insecta; order Diptera; family Culicidae; genus Armigeres; species Armigeres subalbatus. Next base: position 9,954 of record NW_026943031.1, read on the forward strand.
CGCAAAGATATTAGCATTTTACTGGAGTGTTGTAGGGGTGAATTTATTTCTTTTCAAAGGTAAAAGAAACGAAATTTGCTCAAACCCCACTGCAGAGAAATGCTAATAACTTAGCCGGGCAAACTCGAATCTTCTCGCGGTTTTCTGCATAACATTCTGTATTAAATTCTCCAAGATCTGAATAAGTATCATAGTTCTTCATCGTAAGTTGTGTAGTCCAGCTGCAATTTACTGTTTTTGGATGTTTCTGCATACATTTTTGCATATAAACTTCGAACGAGTTTAGCACCGCCCAAACGTTGACCGATTTGGCTGAAATTTTGTCCAGAGCATCAGGGCATCAAATAGAACCGAATAAGAGGGCGGCCCATCAAAAAAAATTGAAAAAAGTTTTTCCCATACTAATTTGAGCCACCCTAGTACTGGTACTAGGTACTAGATAAATCCGGTTACTGATTCCAGAATATGTGTGTGTCCATTCTAACCCCCCTGGCTGGCAGTGATGTTTTGGAAAAAAGCGAACTGTATTACAGTCAGATTTAGTCCGGGAGTTAGAAAGTGCTAGCTCTACTGCAGCTCGAGTGAACCATTTCAAACTGCCTGGTATTTCATGACCAGTCCAAGGTCACTTTTTCTTACAATAAGCCTCGCCTGTTTATGCTACCGTTATCAATTGGATAATGGATCCATAAGCAAACTTCCGGATTTATCAATCTGGCACGTTTTTAGTTTTTAAAATAAAATCAAAATACAAACAAATCGAAACAATCTCACCAAATCATCGCAAGTTCAGAGGATTGAAACTTCAGCGAATGCATAGGCTTGATATTATTGTCAAGGGGCATGAAAACTGGTAGAAATTGCGAAACAAATTCCCGTCCAAATCTCGGAGTTTTGATGTCACCAACTTTATTTCCAAACAGATGGCACAGAAAGTTTAGCAAGGTAATAAGACATGAGGCATATTCCATCGGCGATTTTTTGAAAAAAAAAAATTTTGTTTTTTCTCCAACATACCGTATAAACATTAGGAGCTTCTTAAAAGGAAACGTCCGAGCCTCTTGAAAGGAGGCGTCTGAGCATCTTGGAAGTAGGCATCCGAACCTCTTTAAAGGAGGCGTCCGAGCTTCTCGAAACGCAGTGTCCTAGCCTCTTGAAAGGCGGCGTCCGAGCCTCTTGAAAGGAGGCTTCCAAGCTTCTTGAAAGGAGGCTTCCGAGCTTCTTGATAGGAGGCTTCCGAGCCTCTTGAAAGGAGGCTTCCGAGCTTCTTGATAGGAGGCTTCCGAGCCTATTGAACGGAGGAGTCCGAGCCTTTTGAAATAAGGCGCCCCAGCCTTTTGAAAGGAAGCATCCGAGCCTCTCTAAAGGAGGCTTCCGAGCCTCTCGAAAGGATGCTTCCGAGCCTCTCGAAAGGAGGCTTCCGAGCCTCTTGGAAGGAGGCTTCCGAGCCTCTCGAAAGGAGGCTTCTGAGCCCCTTGAAAAGAGGTGTCTAAGATTTTTGAAAGAAGGCTTCCGAGCCTCTCGAAAGTAGGCTTCCGAGCCTCTTGAAAGTAGGCTTCCGAGCCTCTGGATAGGAGGCTTCCGAGCCTCTCGAAAGGAGGCGCCCCAGCCTTTTGAAAGGAAGCATCCGAGCCTCTCTAAAGGAGGCTTCCGAGCCTCTCGAAAAGAGGCTTCCGAGCCTCTCGAAAGGAGGCTTCCGAGCCTCTCGAAAAGAGGCTTCCTATCCTCTCGAAAGGAGGCTTCCGACCCTCTCGAAAGGAGGCTTCCGAGACTCTCGAAAGGAGGCTTCGAGGCTCTCGAAAGGAGGCTTCCGAGGCTCTCGAAAGAAGGCTTCCGAGCCTCTCGAAAGGAGGCTTCTGAGCCTCTCTAAAGGAGGCTTCCGAGCCTCTCTAAAGGAGGCTTCCGAGCCTCTCGAAAGGAGGCTTCCGAGCCTCTCGAAAGGAGGCTTCCGAGCCTCTCGAAAGGAGGCTTTCGAGCCTCTCAAAAGGAGGCTTCCGAGCCTCTCGAAAGGAGGCTTCCGAGCCTCTTGAAAGGAGGCTTCCGAGCCTCTTGAAAGGAGGCTTCCGAGCCTCTTGAAAGGAGGCTTCCGAGCCTCTTGAAAGGAGGCGTCCGAGCTTCTTGAAACGCAGTGTCCTAGTCTCTCGAAAGGAGGCTTCCGAGCCTCTTGAAAGGAGGCTTCTGAGCCTCTTGAAAGGAGGCGTCCGAGCTTTTTGAAACGCAGTGTCCTAGTCTCTTGAAAGGCGGCGTCCTAGCCTCTTGAAAGGAGGCGTACGAGCCTCTTGTAAGGAGAACCTCTTTAAAGGAGGCTTCCAAGCCTCTGGAAAGGAGGCTTCCAAGCCTCTGGAAAGGAGGCTTCCAAGCCTCTTGAAAGGAAACTTCCGAGCCCCTCGAAAAGAGGTGTCTAAGATTTTTGAAAGAAGGCTTCCGAGCCTCTCGAAATGAGTAGGGGAACTGTTACATTTTCCATCTCACTGAACATATATTCATCTAATCGCAAAACAGAGAAATACACCACAATTATTATCACTTCTTTTTGCTAACATGCGTGCTCACTGCTAAAAAAATCACAAAAATAAAAAACGAATCAAATTTCTTTTCATTGCTTTGTTTTTGATGGGATGGAAATAGGAACTATGAGATGAAGTGCAGAATCGTTCCCCTATTTTTTGGGATATTTATTATTTGCCACCTTCAAAATGTTCTTCTTGATAGGAGGCTTCCGAGCCTATTGAACGGAGGAGTCCGAGCCTTTTGAAATAAGGTGCCCAGCCTTTTGAAAGGAAGCATCCGAGCCTCTCTAAAGGAGGCTTCCGAGCCTCTCGAAAGGAGGCTTTCGAGCCTCTCGAAAGGAGGCTTCCGAGCCTCTTGGAAGGAGGCTTCCGAGCCTCTTGGAAGGAGGCTTCCGAGCCTCTCGAAAGGAGGCTTCTGCGCCCCTTGAAAAGAGGTGTCTAAGATTTTTGAAAGAAGGCTTCCGAGCCTCTCGAAAGTAGGCTTCCGAGCCTCTTGAAAGTAGGCTGGATAGGAGGCTTCCGAGCCTCTCGAAAGGAGGCGCCCCAGCCTTTTGAAAGGAGGCTTCCGAGCCTCTCTAAAGGAGGCTTCTGAGCCTCTCGAAAGGAGGCTTCCGAGCCTCTCGAAAGGAGGCTTCCGATCCTCTCGAAAGGAGGCTTCCGAGGCTCTCGAAAGGAGGCTTCCGAGCCTCTCGAAAGGAGGCTTCCGAGCCTCTTGAAAGGAGGCTTCCGAGCCTCTTGATAGGAGGCTTCCGAGCCTCTTGAAAGCAGGCTTCTGAGCCTCTTGAAAGGAGGCGTCCTAGCCTCTTGAAAGGTAGCGTCCTAGCCTCTTGAAAGGAGGCGTCCGAGCCTCTTGATAGGAGGTTTCCGAGCCTTTTGAAAGGAGGCGTTCGATCCACTCGAAAGGAGGCGCCCCAGCCTTTTGAAAGGAAGCATTCGAGCCTCTCTAAAGGAGGCTTCCGAGCCTCTCGAAAGGAGGCTTCCGAGGCTCTCGAAAGGAGGCTTCCGAGGCTCTCGAAAGGAGGCTTCCGAGCCTCTCGAAAGGAGGCTTCCGAGCCTCTTGAAAGGAGGCTTCCGAGCTTCTTGAAAGGAGGCTTCCGAGCCTCTCGAAAGGAGGCTTCCGAGCCTCTCGGAAGGAGGCTTTGAGCCTCTCGAAAGGAGGCTTCCGAGCCTCTCGAAAGGAGGCTTCCGAGCCTCTCGAAAGGAGGCTTCCGAGCCTCTCGAAAGGAGGCTTCCGAGCCTCTTGAAAGGAGGCTTCTGAGCCTCTTGAAAGGAGGCGTCCGAGCTTCTTGAAACGCAGTGTCCTAGTCTCTTGAAAGGCGGCGTCCTAGCCTCTTGAAAGGAGGCGTACGAGCCTCTTGTAAGAAGAGGCTCTTGAAAGGAGGCTTCCAAGCCTCTTGAAAGGAAACTTCCGAGCCCCTCGAAAAGAGGTGTCTAAGATTTTTGAAAGAAGGCTTCCGAGCCTCTCGAAAGGAGGCTTCCGAGCCTCTCGAAAGGAAGCGCCCCAGCCTTTTGAAAGGAAGCATCCGAGCCTCTCTAAAGGAGGCTTCCGAGCCTCTCTAAATGAGGCTTCCGATCCTCTCGAAAGGAGGCTTCCGAGCCTCTCGAAAGGAGGCTTCCGAGCCTCTGGAAAGGAGGCTTCCGAGCCTCTCGAAAGGAGGCTTCCAAGCCTCTCGAAAGGAGGCTTCCGAGCCTCTCTAAAGGAGGCTTCCGAGGCTCTCGAAAGGAGGCTTCCGAGCCTCTCTAAAGGAGGCTTCCGAGCTTCTTGAAAGCAGGCTTCTGAGCCTCTTGAAAGGAGGCTTCCGAGCCTCTTGAAAGGTAGCGTCCGAGCCTCTTGATAGGAGGTTTCCGAGCCTTTTGAAAGGAGGCGTTCGATCCACTCGAAAGGAGGCGCCCCAGCCTTTTGAAAGGAGGCTTCCGAGCCTCTCTAAAGAAGGCTTCCGAGCCTCTCGAAAGGAGGCTTCTGGAGGCTCTCGAAAGCAGGCCTGAGGCCTCTCGAAAGGAGGCTTCTGAGCCTCTCGAAAGGAGGCTCTGAGCCTCTCTTGAGGAGGCTTCTGAGCCTCTCTTGAGGAGGCTCGAGGTTTCGAAAGGAGGCTTGAGCCTCGAAAGGAGGCTTCTGAGCCTCTTGAAAGGAGGCTTCTGAGGCCTCTTGATAGGAGGCTTCCGAGCTTCTTGAAAGCAGGCTTCTGAGCCTCTTGAAAGGAGGCGTCCTAGCCTCTTGAAAGGTAGCGTCCTAGCCTCTTGATAGGAGGTTTCCGAGCCTCTTGATAGGAGGAGTCCGAGCCTTTTGAAAGGAGGCGTTCGATCCACTCAAAAGGAGGCGCCCCAGCCTTTTGAAAGGAAGCATCCCAGCCTCTCTAAAGGAGGCTTCCGAGCCTCTCGAAAGGAGGCTTCCGAGGCTCTCGAAAGCAGGCTTCCGAGCCTCTCGAAAGGAGGCTTCCGAGCCTCTCGAAAGGAGGCTTCCGAGCCTCTCGAAAGGAGGCTTCCGAGCCTCTCTTGAGGAGGCTTCCGAGGCTCTCGAAAGGAGGCTTCGGAGCCTCTCGAAAGGAGGCTTCCGAGCCTCTTGAAAGGAGGCTTCCGAGCCTCTTGATAGGAGGCTTCCGAGCCTCTTGAAAGCAGGCTTCTGAGCCTCTTGAAAGGAGGCGTCCTAGCCTCTTGAAAGGTAGCGTCCTAGCCTCTTGATAGGAGGTTTCCGAGCCTCTTGATAGGAGGAGTCCGAGCCTTTTGAAAGGAGGCGTTCGATCCACTCGAAAGGAGGCGCCCCAGCCTTTTGAAAGGAAGCATCCGAGCCTCTCTAAAGGAGGCTTCCGAGCCTCTCGAAAGGAGGCTTCCGAGGCTCTCGAAAGGAGGCTTCCGAGCCTCTCGAAAGGAGGCTTCCGAGCCTCTCGAAAGGAGGCTTCCGAGCCTCTCGAAAGGAGGCTTCCGAGCCTCTCGAAAGGAGGCTTCCGAGCCTCTCGAAAGGAGGCTTCCGAGCCTCTCGAAAGGAGGCTTCCGAGCCTCTCGAAAGGAGGCTTCCGAGCCTCTCGAAAGGAGGATTCCGAGCATCTCGAAAGGAGGCTTCCGAGCCTCTCGAAAGGAGGCTTCCGAGCCTCTTGAAAGGAGGCTTCCGAGCCTCTTGAAAGGAGGCTTCTGAGCCTCTTGAAAGGAGGCGTCCGAGCTTCTTGAAACGCAGTGTCCTAGTCTCTTGAAAGGCGGCGTCCTAGCCTCTTGAAAGGAGGCGTACGAGCCTCTTGTAAGGAGAACCTCTTGAAAGGAGGCTTCCAAGCCTCTGGAAAGGAGGCTTCCAAGCCTCTTGAAAGGAAACTTCCGAGCCCCTCGAAAAGAGGTGTCTAAGATTTTTGAAAGAAGGCTTCCGAGCCTCTCGAAATGAGTAGGGGAACTGTTACATTTTCCATCTCACTGAACATATATTCATCTAATCGCAAAACAGAGAAATACACCACAATTATTATCACTTCTTTTTGCTAACATGCGTGCTCACTGCTGAAAAAAATCACAAAAATAAAAAACAAATCAAATTTCTTTTCATTGCTTTGTTTTTGATGGGATGGAAATGGGAACTATGAGATGAAGTGCAGAATCGTTCCCCTATTTTTTGGGATATTTATTATTTGCCACCTTCAAAATGTTTGGAGAGACCAAAAAAGACGTTTCCTGTGAATCCTTTCTACTGCTATTAAGGTTACCTTTCGCTTACGTAACTAGTTCTTGGACTAAGTTAGGTCTCGTACAACAACAGACGGAAACAAAATTCGCTCTTTCTAATACTTTAATTTATCCGATAGTCAATTACGGGCACGAAACATGGAGAAGCAGTTTAGAAAGCTTTCAGGTTTTCCGGGCGGATGGTATTGCGTGCAATACTCAGTGAGAGGCCAGAAAAAAGCGTGTGGCGCATACGCATGAATTACGAGCTGTATCATATGTTCAAAGAAGAAAATTTTAGAAATCATTTAAAATACGGCATACTTCAGTGGGCAGGTAATCTAGCGCAAATGTTGGAAGATAGAATTGCAGACATATTATTCTACAGAGAACAGGATAGATGTCGCAGATAGATGGCAATTTCTGAAGAAAAAAAAACGAACAGTGTGTAATGTCTGTGACATAACCGCGAAGTGGACGTAGGACTTGACTTGACCATGCCTTGAAAGATACATCTTCTTCTTCTTCTTCTTCTATGGCTCTACATTCCAACTGGAACTTGATTTGCTTTTCAACTTAGTATTTTATAGGCATTTCCTCAGTTTTTAATTGAAAGCTTTTCTATGCCCGCCATTGCATGAGTATGTATTTTATGTGGCAAGTACAATGGATACACTATGCCCAGGGTGTCGAGAAAGTTTCCAACTCGAAAACATCCTAGACCGGACCGAGAATCGAATTCGCCATCTCCGGATTGGCAATCCTACGCCTTTGCTCGCAAGGTTACTGGAGACCCAAAGATACATAATTTGTCCATATATCTCACAACTTTCATTCCCTACTTTTTTCTCTAGAACAAGCTTGAAAGATAAACGAAAATCGTGCCTATTTGATGACATTCTTTTTTCGTTTTATCATTCTTACGCCTCATTCATTTTTCGCGAAAATTTTGGTTTTTTTTTTGACACCAACGGGATTTGAGCCCAGAACATCAACAAAAATGGCACTTGGTTGCGCTCACTCCAGCCACACCACTACATCGATTGCTTATAGGGAAAAGGTTATTAAATTGTTGTTAAATTTTGTTCCATAAAGGCTACTTCTGTTGGCATTGGGTGAAGGCACTAAAAGAAGGATGAAAGAAGTGAGAAATCGAGCAAATCAATTTTTCGCGGCACTGACAGTGAGGGAAAAATATTTATCTCTCATCACGCCTTTTTTTCTTTCCCGCAAAACGAAATCGACGGCAACAGCCCAAACATTATTATAACAACTTTCGTGAGCAATTTTGAAAAAAAAAACTAAAAAAGAAAAGCTATCAATCGATTTTTTCTCTTATATTGGAATTTTTCGTCATTTATAGAAAAGTGGAAAAAAAAGAGTTCAGTACGTGTTGGCTTTTGTTTCGGACAGCAGAACGATCGCGCGATTGCACAGTGTTCTATTTCGTCGTTTCCACGATCGAAATACAAAAACTCGAAAAGTGTTGATTTTTGATATAGGGTTTGTTCACAGAAGTTTCAAGATATTTAGGAGCGCATCTTTCGATAAAAACAGTTTGATGATTAATCCTCCTAAAAGTGAGTTGAGAAAATTATTTTTCCACTAGAATGAGATAGACACATAGTGTCTTCCGCAAAGTTGTAGCAAATTGTAATACGAGCAACTTTGCTGAACATGCCGAGTCTCTATCTCTTATATATAACACACTTAAGACGTTCTATGTAAAAAAAAAAATCATATTTTTCTCTTTTCAATGATTTTTCCCATTTTCCGTCTTTTCTAGGAAGTTGTTAAGCAAGCAAAATAACATGTTTTTGCTGAACATTGTAACATTCCATCTTATATACAACAAAAGTTATCTTTAAATTATACATATTTTTAGAGGTATTTCCACTTATAATTACTCCTTTAATTGCAAAAAGTCGCAAGTTTCTTCACGATATGCTGAAAGTCGCCCATTTCATCTTTCTACTGACATTGAAAACTTTTGTCGACAACAGTCTTTTCGATTGCTGTGTTAAAAACTTGTAAACTCCTGAAAAATCATAGGAAGTTACAATGTTCAGCAAAACATGTATTTTTGCTGGTTTGACAACTTTGTAGAAGAGACGGAAAATGTGAAAAATCATTGGAATTAGTCAAAGTTAGGATAATGATTTTAAAAGTGACTCTAAGCAAAACTGTGCATGTTGCAAGAATGCTGGACAGCAACGCCACAAAGATGATGTTAGCTTTAGATCCGGCAGATACGAAAAGGCGGGGAGCGCAGCGAACTGGTGATAACAACAGCTTGCCGAAATTAGGACAGTTCACTTGTCATAAGACGAGTTTGTACCTTCCCATTTAATTCCACCACTTAATTGTACCTTGACAGATACGTATTTCGACCTCAACAGTAAGGTCGTCTTCAGTGTCAAGTACTTGACTCGACTCGAAAGTCGAAAGTCGAGTCAAGTACGAGACACTGAAGACGACCTTACTGTTGAGGTCGAAATACATATCTGCCACGGTACAATCAAGTGGTGGAATTAAATGGGAAGGTACAAACTCGTCTTATGACAAGTGCAGACACTCCACTAAAAAGGTCAAAATAATTTTCTTAACATTAGGACAATTGTTCTAAAACCTTCAAACTAAAAAAACGAAACCTTGTAAATACGGAAAATGACGGCTTTGGCAGGTTTTGTTCTATTATTATCAGGGGGGTTTTGTAGACCAAATTGTATGAAATTAGAATAGAGAAAAACCCTGACAATAATAGAACAAAATCTGCCAAAGCCGTCATTTACCCTGGTTTATTAGCTTCCGCCATTTTTGTTTCAAAATTGTTCAAAATGGTTTACTCTAAATATGATTTTACAAAATATTAATCATTCTACAAATATGGCAATGTATGAAATTCACTGTTTCTAGAATATGCACAATTATTACAACAATTTCACTGCAATTCCATTAAAATACAT
>NW_026943032.1:0-64101 GCF_024139115.2 Armigeres subalbatus
AGCGTTTAATTCTCTTAGGTACAACTTTCTATAATAACCATGCTTAACGAGTATAAAACTTTCTCATATTCAGAACTGCAAGATTTTTACAAACCTACAGTAATCTCTGCATATTTGGGTGATTGAATCCTTTTGTTTTACAACTCTAAGACAAATTAAGGATACCGCTAATGGGGGTGACAATGGGTCTGGGGGTGAGAATGGTTCATCGCTTTCAACAGCAGTCTGGAGGCCGTAGAGCAAAATGGTTCAAAAAGGTCTCTTATATTTTAGTCTTCTTGCCCTCAGAAACATTCAATCTATTCTACAAGCTTTCAATGTAGTTGAAACAGTGACCCATTCTCAACCCCAATTTTCGATTCTACATATTTATCATTTTTTGCTGTATTTCAATGAGGGTATACGATAACACACTTTTTCCTAACGAAACGAAACGAAACGGAATTTAAAATGTGTGTTTGGATACGAAACGAAACAAAACGAAATATAGACTTTCTTTCGGGACTTCGAAACGATACGAAATCAACGTCCATTTAATTCGAAATTTTTCGAAACGAAACGAAATTTTATTTTTTTTCCGCGGAATTTTTGTTGAATTGATTTTACATTCTGTACTCAATTTTGATTTCGTTTTCTCAAAGTCAAATAACTGCTTTGCGACAAAATTGAATTATAGTAATAGAAGAAGCAGTCTGTTTATAATCGCCGTGTTCCCGTTTGCGATAAGGCAATACTCCAGCATTTCTGCCGCCCTCAAAGGAATAATTCCTGTTCCTGTTCCTGAACTGTTCATCGTGGAGTGGGTGCTCCCGAATCTGATCCATTTAATATCAGTTCAGCTTTATATCGATTAGTACGTATATAAAAATATAGGAATTGTGGTCCTTGGAATAAAATATGATTACAACATATGTTCTGAATTATTCAAGAAATCTCTGGAGTAGCACCTCAGTCATACAAGCAATCCCTGGAGTAACGCCTTGTGGGCTGCCTGCGTTTCACAAGGTCTATCGTCCAAATTCAAATACGGTGCATGCTCTTTAGGGTAAAGCATAGAATGCGTTCAAAATGATATGTTCCGGATAATCCAAGAAAACTCTGGAGTAAGGCTTTAAAGTCTAGATGTGTAACCAGAAGTTGATGCAACGTCAAAGGAACGGAAATGAAACCTAGCGTGTCTCTGAATCTGAAAAGTTAGTATTTTCAAAGTATCCAATACAATCAAAAAGAAACAAGCCCTTATTTAAAAGATGTTGCGCGTCATGCCTGGTTTAGAATTGAATGTTTACTCATCATATGTTCAAGGATGTTCAAGAAATACATGATGTTCAAGAGTTCAAAATGTACACTCGTTACTGAAGATCTACCAGCTTGCTACAAATATGGAAGATTTACCTTGAGGTACTTGGAACAGAACGTGTTCAGGAAATATTTTCTGATTCGTCGAAGAAATGGTAAGGTCACATTCTGTTCTAACGTGTGTAGATCCTGGGGCATTATTGCAGAGATTTCTTAGATAACGCAGAATATATGTAGTGATCGCATTCTATTCTAAGGACCACAAAAAACATGCACCACTTTTGAAAATAGTCGGCTCACCTTCGGTTACGCGTGTAGACCCTATGGCCTTTCTCCATGAATTTCTTATATAACTGAGGCCTCATCCTACAGATTTCGTGGATAGCACAGAACATATGTAGCGATCAGTTTTTATTCTAAAGACCATAAAGAGCATTCATCACTTTTGAAAACTGTCGTTAGACCGCGTGTAGACTTTAAGGCCTTACTTCTGAGATTTCTTGGATAACGCAGAACACATATTGGGATCATATTTTATTCTAAGGGCTACAAACAGCATGTTACACTTTTGAATCCATTTGAACCACATTTGGTTACGTGTATAAACCCTTACGCCTTTTTCCAGGGATATCTTGTATGATTGAGACCTTATCCGAGAGATTTCTTCGTTTGCTCAGAACATATGTAGTAATCACATTTCATAAAAAAGATCTCAAAGCGCATGATCCAATTTTGAAACTAGTCGATAGACAGATGTAGACCGTAAGGCCTTGCTCCAGAGATTTCTTGGATAACGCAGTACATATGTTGTGATCGTATCATTTTCCAAGGACCGCAAAGAGCATGTACCACTTTTGGAACCAATTGACAGACCTTCGGTTACGCTTGTAGACCCTACAGCCTTTCTCCAGGAATGTCTTGTATGACTGAGGACTTATCTGAGAGTTTCCATGGATAGCGTAGAACATATGTAGTGATCACATTCGATTTCAAGAAGCACAAAAAGCATTTCTTGGATGACCCGGAACATATACTGTGAACGCATTCTATGCTAAGTACCACAAAGAGCATGTACTGTATTTGAGTTTGGATAATAGGCCTTGTGGGGAATAAAGTGAGTCCGAAAAATGCATTTGCATTTGTTGGTTACATTGATGGATAAAGTGGAACGTATTTCTTATTTCATGATAAAAATAATGAAATAAACTAAAATATTTAAAAATGACATTAATAGAAAAAAATGATAACGAATTTGAAATTCAATCGTATTAGGCATTTGAAATGCCAGCATACTAAGAAGCTAATGAGAAGAAATTTGAAATTTAATCTCAGTAGGCTGACAGGGACAGTGAAAATAAACAATCATTCAGTGTTCTGTTTTTGAGGCGTAAACATGCGAATTATTCTTCGGTGTTCCGCGCTTGTTTTCGTTGGTGAGAGAGGCAAATCGGAAGACGGATTTGCTTGGCTACGACAATGACGTAGTCGTTGCTCCCTACAAGGTAAGAGAGTTCAGCAGTAGAAGAAAAGCTGAATGAGGCAAAAAAATATGGAAAGCCGACGTAAAAAAAAATATGGCAAAAAAAAAGATAAGCTATGATTGGTGAAGGGCAAAAAAAAAGGTAAACCCCAGACGAGATATGGCAAAAAATAATGGTAAGCCTCAGTCTGAAAAAATGGCAAAAAATAATGGTAAGCCATACAAAAGGCAAAAAAAAATGGTAAGCCTAAGTTGGAAAAGAGAACGGCAAAAAAAAAGATAAGCTAAGGGCAAATAGAAAGAGAGAGAGAGAGAACGCGAGAAAATAATATGGCAAAAAAATAAGAAAAGTCATGAAAAAAATTACACACATATAAAAAAGGGGGTGTCAATAGGCGAGAGAGAATCTTGACAGAATAGTGATAAAGCAAAAAAAAATAGATTGTGTTTCAATGAGCAAAATAAGCAATATTGAGAAATATAAAAAAACGAAGGTGGTCTACCATTTCAAGATCAGTTATCAAATTGCATAAGTTTGCCGATTCGGTTAAGTAACTCAAAATCTTAGATTTGGATCGGATTTGGATTGGATTTGGATTTGGATTGAATTTGGATTTGCATTGGTTGGATTGGATTTGGATTGGTTTGGATTGGTTTGGTTTGGTTGGATTGGTTTGGATTGGTTGGATTGGATTTGGATTGGTTTGGATTGGTTTGGTTGGTTTGGTTGGTTTGGATTGGTTGGTTTGGTTGGTTTGGATTGGTTTGGATTGGTTTGGATTGGTTTGGTTTGGATTGGTTTGGATTGGTTTGGATTGGTTTGGTTGGTTTGGTTGGTTTGGATTGGTTTGGATTGGTTTGGTTGGTTTGGATTGGTTTGGTTGGTTTGGATTGGTTTGGATTGGTTTGGATTGGTTTGGATTGGTTTGGATTGGTTTGGATTGGTTTGGATTGGTTTGGTTGGTTTGGATTGGTTTGGATTGGTTTGGATTGGTTTGGATTGGTTTGGTTGGTTTGGGATTGGTTTGGATTGGTTGGATTGGTTTGGATTGGTTTGGATTGGTTTGGATTGGTTTGGTTGGATTTGGATTGGTTTGGATTGGTTTGGATTGGATTTGGATTGGTTTGGATTTGGATTGGTTTGGTTGGTTTGGATTGGTTGGATTGGTTTGGATTGGATTTGGATTGGTTTGGATTGGTTTGGTTGGTTTGGTTGGTTTGGATTGGTTTGGTTGGTTTGGATTGGTTTGGTTGGTTTGGATTGGTTTGGTTGGTTTGGATTGGTTTGGATTGGTTTGGATTGGTTTGGTTGGTTTGGATTGGTTTGGATTGGTTTGGTTGGTTTGGATTGGTTTGGTTGGTTTGGATTGGTTGGATTGGTTTGGATTGGATTTGGATTGGTTTGGTTGGTTTGGTTGGTTTGGTTGGTTTGGTTGGTTTGGATTGGTTTGGATTGGTTTGGATTGGTTTGGATTGGTTTGGATTGGTTTGGATTGGTTTGGTTGGATTTGGATTGGTTTGGATTGGTTTGGATTGGTTTGGATTGGTTTGGATTGGTTTGGATTGGTTTGGATTGGTTTGGATTGGTTTGGATTGGTTTGGATTGGTTTGGATTGGTTTGGATTGGTTTGGATTGGTTTGGTTGGTTTGGATTGGTTTGGTTGGTTTGGATTGGTTTGGATTGGTTTGGTTGGTTTGGATTGGTTTGGTTGGTTTGGATTGGTTTGGATTGGTTTGGATTGGTTTGGATTGGATTTGGATTGGTTTGGATTGGTTTGGTTGGTTTGGATTGGTTTGGATTGGTTTGGATTGGTTTGGATTGGTTTGGATTGGTTTGGTTGGTTTGGTTGGTTTGGATTGGTTTGGATTGGTTTGGTTGGTTTGGATTGGTTTGGATTGGTTTGGATTGGTTTGGATTGGTTTGGATTGGTTTGGATTGGTTTGGATTGGTTTGGATTGGTTTGGTTGGTTTGGATTGGTTTGGTTGGTTTGGTTGGTTTGGATTGGTTTGGATTGGTTTGGATTGGTTTGGATTGGTTTGGTTGGTTTGGATTGGTTTGATTGGTTTGGATTGGTTTGGTTGGTTTGGATTGGTTTGGATTGGTTTGGATTGGTTTGGTTGGTTTGGTTGGTTTGGTTGGTTTGGTTGGTTTGGTTGGTTGGATTGGTTTGGATTGGTTTGGATTGGTTTGGATTGGTTTGGATTGGTTTGGATTGGTTTGGATTGGTTTGGATTGGTTTGGTTGGTTTGGATTGGTTTGGTTGGTTTGGATTGGTTTGGATTGGTTTGGATTGGTTTGGATTGGTTTGGTTGGTTTGGTTGGTTTGGATTGGTTTGGATTGGTTTGGATTGGTTTGGTTGGTTTGGATTGGTTTGGTTGGTTTGGATTGGTTGGATTGGTTTGGATTGGTTTGGATTGGTTGGATTGGTTTGGATTGGTTTGGATTGGTTTGGATTGGTTTGGTTGGTTTGGATTGGTTTGGTTGGTTTGGATTGGTTTGGATTGGTTTGGATTGGTTTGGATTGGTTTGGATTGGTTTGGATTGGTTTGGATTGGTTTGGTTGGTTTGGATTGGTTTGGATTGGTTTGGATTGGTTTGGATTGGTTTGGATTGGTTTGGATTGGTTTGGATTGGTTTGGATTGGTTGGATTGGTTTGGATTGGTTTGGATTGGTTGGATTGGTTTGGTTGGTTTGGATTGGTTTGGATTGGTTTGGATTGGTTTGGATTGGTTTGGATTGGTTTGGATTGGTTTGGATTGGTTTGGATTGGTTTGGTTGGTTTGGATTGGATTTGGATTGGTTTGGATTGGTTTGGATTGGTTTGGATTGGTTTGGTTGGTTTGGATTGGTTTGGTTGGTTGGTTTGGTTGGTTTGGATTGGTTTGGTTGGTTTGGATTGGTTTGGATTGGTTTGGTTGGTTTGGATTGGTTTGGATTGGTTTGGATTGGTTTGGATTGGTTTGGATTGGTTTGGATTGGTTTGGATTGGTTTGGATTGGTTTGGATTGGTTTGGATTGGTTTGGATTGGTTTGGTTGGTTTGGTTGGTTTGGATTGGTTTGGATTGGTTTGGTTGGTTGGTTTGGATTGGTTTGGATTGGTTTGGATTGGTTTGGATTGGTTTGGATTGGATTTGGATTGGTTTGGTTGGTTTGGATTGGTTTGGTTGGTTTGGATTGGTTTGGATTGGTTTGGATTGGATTTGGATTGGTTTGGATTGGTTTGGATTGGTTGGATTGGTTGGATTGGTTTGGATTGGTTTGGATTGGATTTGGATTGGTTGGATTGGTTTGGATTGGTTTGGTTGGTTTGGATTGGTTTGGATTGGTTTGGATTGGTTTGGATTGGTTTGGTTGGTTTGGATTGGTTTGGATTGGTTTGGATTGGTTTGGATTGGTTTGGATTGGTTTGGATTGGTTTGGATTGGTTTGGTTGGTTGGATTGGTTTGGATTGGTTTGGATTGGTTTGGATTGGTTTGGATTGGTTTGGATTGGTTTGGATTGGTTTGGATTGGTTTGGATTGGTTTGGATTGGTTTGGATTGGTTTGGTTGGTTTGGATTGGTTTGGATTGGTTTGGATTGGTTTGGATTGGTTTGATTGGTTGGATTGGTTTGGATTGGTTTGGATTGGTTTGGTTGGTTTGGATTGGTTTGGATTGGTTTGGATTGGTTTGGATTGGTTTGGTTGGTTTGGATTGGTTTGGTTGGTTTGGATTGGTTTGGATTGGTTTGGTTGGTTTGGTTGGTTTGGATTGGTTTGGATTGGTTTGGTTGGTTTGGATTGGTTGGATTGGATTTGGATTGGTTTGGATTGGTTTGGATTGATTTGGATTGGTTTGGATTGGATTTGGATTGGATTTGGATTGGATTTGGATTGGATTTGAATTGGATTTGGATTGGATTTGGATTGGATTTGGATTGGATTTGGATTGGATTTGGATTGGATTTGGATTTGATTTTTGTTCGATTTGGATTGGATTTGGATTGGATTTGTATTGGATTTGGATTGGATTTGGATTGGATTTGGATTGGATTGCGCCGGTATGAAAAAAAGAATACAATTAAATTTATGTTTTCGTATTAACAGCTCCAAAAAAAATTCCTAACCGAAAAAAAAGAAAGAGTAGAGACGGTGAATATTGTGGGGAATAAAGTGAGTCCGAAAAATACATTTGCATTTGTTGGTTACATTGATGGATAAAGTGGAACGTATTTCTTATTTCATGATAAAAATAATGAAATAAACTAAAATATTTAAAAATGACATTAATAGAAAAAATGATAACGAATTTGAAATTCAATCGTAGTTGGCATTTGAAATCCCAGCATACTAAGAAGCTAATGAGAAGAAATTTGAAATTCAATCTCAGTAGGCTGACAGGAACGGTGAAAATAAACAATCATTCAGTGTTCTGTTTTTGAGGCGTGAACATGCGAATTATTCTTCGGTGTTCCGCGCTTGTTTTCGTTGGTGAGAGGCAAATCGGAAGACGGATTTGCTTGGCTACGACAGGCCTTACGCGAGTAGATCCTAAGACTTTACTCCAGAGATTTCCTTGAGAGCGGACAGAAAGTATTTGAGTTCCAAAATTGTCAAAACTATCCAAATAGGTTCAAAATGGTTGAAGTAATGGAAATATCAATTTATTGGAACACGGGTACCCTGTCGGTCATCCACGTGTGTTTTTTGTAGGCCGCATAAGGGTTAAACTTGGTTTGAGGCATAAGAGGTGAAGAAATTGGCCTTTAATAAAAAAAGAGGCGCTCTAAAATACTTCACAAGGGCCTCAGGAATCCACGCCACGACTTTGGCTCTTTGACAAAGTTGTACTGATCTGATTCATATCTGATTACATTTACACTCTGAGCCTGACGTCTTAAATCGGATCACTTTTGAAAAAAAAATGAGATAGTTAAAGATATTTTTCGTTTTCTGTTGGATATTTCTAACAAAACAGCAAAGACGTTTTATAGAAGAAAACTAAATACTTATTTGTCGACTCAGAATGAGATTATGTAGTAGGCGTTAATAGACAAATTTGTATAACATTAAGTTTGGAAAACAGCTTTATGATTTTGTTCAGCGGCGCAGCCAAAATTTTTGATAATAAACGACCAAACGAGACAGTATGGTTTAAGTCTAAATTTGTTTCGAAATTCCGTTAAATTTCGTTATAAGCTAGTTTTTTTTCTAGCGATTTTTTTGTAATTTTACGAAACGAAACGAAATCAAGAAATCTGATTTCGCCATGCTCAAATTTTGCGAAATTCCACGGAATTTCGTTTCGAACCACCTGAAACGAATTTTTTCGAAATACCACATATGCTTATACATATTTCAATATACTGTCTCCTTTCTAGTATGTATACTAAGTATACGTAAAGGATATGAACAGATATGAAAGCTCACTCGTAATTTTTAGTACTTTTTGGCACGAGAAAGGCATCAACGCCGCAATGTAGATTAGTAAGGGATTTTGACGTCGGACTACGTCTGTGTTTTCTATATTGGAGTAAGTACACTTTTGCGATTACGAAAATCGAAGACCGTCCCGAAAATATGATATGATCGTTATTATGTCAGCCGTTTTTCGATGGATTCAAAAATTTTTTTGAACCATTCGATCAAGGGAGAGTCAACATCAGCTTTTCTTCTAGTTTTTACAGCTATGGCTACTCTTAGATCCACCAGTTGTTGATTTAGTGTTTGGAATGGATTGCTCTGCTGTTATTATTATTTGTTTTGCCATTTCTTCTACGACATCCACGACATCATTTTTCGTCTCAATTTTAATGAAGTTTTTGATTTTCCCCCAATCCGCTTCTAATATTTACCATCTTGGAATACCATCACTTGCTGGTGATATTGCGAGCAAAGGCGTAGGATTGCCAATCCGGAGATGGCTAGTTCGATTCTCGGTCCGGTCTAGGATGTCTAGGAATTGTTAATAGAATAATAAGTTGAAAAGCAGGCCAAGTTCCAGTTGGAATGTAGAGGTGTAATAAATACAATTGAATGCATATTGAAACTTTGAGCACTGAAAAAAGATTTTCTTGTAGCTGTAGATCTCAAGTCCCGAACTCAAGGGCAGTTTGGACGACCACACAATATATCAAAATTTTCCCGTGACATCCGTTGACCTCCCAGGAGGTGTAAAGGAGTAAAAAGTAGTAGTAGTAAAATTCTTCTTTATTTAAACTTTTGTTTTGTTCTACAATTATTTTTAACATGTACAGTGATCGGCCGGCTTGGCCCTCCAACTTCGATTTTTTTTTTAATTTGATAACCTAACTACTATGTACACTAATATTTACAATAAAAATTTGATAACCTAGATTGGAACTAGCGCCCTAATTGGAGCCTGATCCGAATATGCAAGCAACGGACCCTAAACTTTTCTTTACACTCACCAAAGCGTTCATGTAAGGTTTTTATTCCGGCCAGACGGTGGACCTCGGATTTTCTTGTCCTGGGAGAGGTGTTGAGGATCATCCTCAGGAATTAGTTTTGGACCCGTTGATGTTTGAGGTGGTGGGATTAAGCGCAGCTCTCCCAGACCGGCATGCCGTATTCGATCACAGGGAGGATGATTTGCTTGTAGACAGCAAGCTTATTTTTCAGGGACAATGACGACCGGCGGTTGATCAAAGGGTATAGTAGTTTCAACAAGACGTTACACTTTGTCACCGTTTTGTCAACCTGTTGCCTGAAAATAAGCTTGCTGTCGAGGGTCAAGCCAAGGTAGTCGGCCTCATTGGCCCATTCCACAGTCGTGCCATTGAGGATGATTTTACAGTCCCCAGGCGGAACATGTTTAGGGGATTTGGAGTGGGGGAAAATGATGACCTGGGTCTTCGCCGCGTTGATACAGATCTTCTAGCTGGTGAGGTACTCTGTCAGGGCATCCAGGCCTCGTTGGAGTTTTGCCACTAGCGCTCTGATCACTCTACCGTTGTATACGATGGATGTGTCATCTGCGAACAGAGACAGAATGCCGCCTTCTGGAGGTTCTGGCATGTCGGAGGTGAACAGATTGAAAAGCAGGGGCACGAGGATACTGCCCTGAAGGACGCCTGCGACGATGTTGTGCGCATTGGAACTCGCTCCGCTGATTGAGACCCGGAATGTCCTTGCCGACAGGTAATTGTTGATGATTTTCACCAGGTAGCTGGGAAGATTGTAGCGTTGTAGTTTGTACACCAGGCCATCATGCCATACATTGTCAAATGCCTTCTCGACATCGAGTAAAGCCATGGCGGATGTTTTTGAGACAAAATTGTTCCATCTGAGGACGTTGGTAACTCGAGTCAGTTGGTGTACAGTTGACCGACCGCGTCGGAAACCAAACTGTTCCACGAGCAAGATGTTGAGATTTTCGGCAGACTCAAGTAACCGGTGATGAATAGCTTTTTCGAATAGCTTGGAAAATCCTGAGAGAAGGCTGATTGGACGATAACTTCTGGGGGAGGAAGGATCCTCCCCAGGCTTCCGGATGGGGATGACTTTCGCTGACTTTCAGGGAAGTAGCTGAGCCGGAGACACTGATTAAAGATCAGCGAGAGGTGCTCAAAGAATGGAGCACTCATGTGTTTGAGCTCGAGATTCAGGATGCTGTCGAAGCCTGGGGCCTTCATGTTCATCGATGATTTGATATAGGCCGTCAATTCGCCAGCTGAGATCTCCAACTCCTCCGAGAAGTCGTTGGGAATCAAATGGATATTGTTAGCATGCTCGTTGAGGGCTGCTTCGTGTGGACTGACGATGTTCTGCCCAAGATTGTGTGAGCTGACGAAGTGACGACCTATTTCAGCGACCTTCTCTGCAGGAGTTATCAAGCGATCCTTAGAGCCATTATTGTCTAGTGGGATCAAAGGTGGAATGGGCCGAGGCTTGGAATTTAGTATTTTGGTCATTTTCCAGAACGGCTTAGCATAATCTGGGAGAGTGCGAATCTTATTCGAGAAGTCGTTATTTTTGAGGTCCACCATTCTGGCCTTGATAATTTTTGTGATTCGATTGCAGCGTGCCTTAAGCTCGGGCAGTCCAATACGCTGAAACTGCCTGTGAGTGACATTCCGCAATCGAATCAAATCTTTGGTGAGTGTATCGATGTTTAAGGAGTTGCTTACCTGCCGAGCCGTCGGGACATGCTGCTCTCTGGCCACCGAAATTGCCTCTTCGATGGCGCACAGCTGGCGGTCGATACTTTCCGGCGTCTCCGGACGCACCTCGTAATCGACGGAGTTGTCGACGCACTGCTGGAACCGCTGCCAGTTCACTCGATGGTAGTTTCGCCGTAACTGCTGGTGCCGATTGACCAAGGAGCCCACTTCCGCCACCACCGGATAGTGATCCGAACTGAGCTCCTGGTGGAAAACCGGCTGCGAGACATGGCCATTCATGTTCGTGATGTATAGGTCGAGGGTTGCCCGAATCAGCCGAGTGGGGGAATCCGGGCTCAAGATCGTGTAGTGACCTTCCTCCATATCGTTGCTCCAGATGGTGCCGTTTCGATTGCCGCAACTGTTGCCCCAGGCTTGATGTTTGGCATTCAAGTCGCCGGCGATGACATACTGGCCTTGCCTCCGCGTAAGCTTGACGATGTCCCTCCGAAGGGCAGCCGATGATCCATCGCTGGCTATGGCTTGCATTGGACAGTACGCCGCGATGAGCGCGATTGTGCCGACCGAAGTGGTGATTTCGACACCGATGGCCTCGATGACACTGAGCTGGAAGCTTGGAAGCAGACGACAGTTGATGTTGTAGCGAAGAGCGATGGCCACACCGCCTCCCCTGGTCGGCCGGTCGAGTCGCACGATGCAGAATTCCGGGATGTTGACGTTCACCTCCGGTTTTAGGTGCGTTTCGGTGATGAACGCCACGTCTATTTCCTTCTCCTCAAGGAAATCCTTCAGCTCAATTATTTTGCTCTTGAGCGAGCAAGCGTTCCAGTTGACCAGGCCCACCCTAGCAGCCATTTTCAATGAACATGCCAAGAGTGAAGACCTGGTCGAAGTGGGTTTTGCAGCCGCGCAGCCGAGTGGCGAGCTGCGCGAAGATAGGCATCAGTTGATCCGGAGTGTACAGCGGAGCAGATTCTTCCGGTGGGATGGCTTCGTTCTCCGACTGCCGACGAAACCCAGGAGGAGGGAGCGGGGGCCATTCGCTGGTGGCTGGTGCCGACGATGTTGGAGCGTGGACCGATGCAGCTGCCGCTGCCAGTCGCTTGTGCGGCTGTAGCAATGGGAGTATTGGAATCACACGACGGGGAGTCGGGATGGCTGGAAAGTTCACCTCTTTGATTACAGGATCACGGTCCTTCTTCGGAATGGTCCTGGTGGAAGCTTTCTTCCGGATTTCCAGGAACTCGGCTCGCTTTGGGCAGCCCTTTGTGGTGACCCGATGTTTGTCGCCACAGTTGGCGCACTTGGGATCGGCCCAGTGGCGTAGCCAGGGGGGTGGTTTTGGGCATAAACCCCCCCCCCCCTAAGACAAAATTTTTAGAAGAATTTTTTTTTTCGAAAAAAAATATGTTCAGAAACCCCCCCCCCAGACCAATTTTCTGGCTACGCCACTGGATCGGCCACCTCCATTTTGTCGCACTCATCAGTCAGATGGGGTTCGCCACACTTGTTGCAGCGCGGCTTCATGCGGCAGTTCCTGGTGCTGTGCCCGAAATTGAAGCAGTTGGTGCAATGCGTGACGTCGCGGTGCACTGGCCGATATCGCTCCCAGTCAACAACGACGGTATAATTTATAACGCCGACCAGCTTCAGGTCCTTCCACGTGGTGGAGCCGTGCTCCAGATGAACCAGGTAAAGCTGGTCGCGATATCTCCTCGTCTTGTCGTGACGAGCGATCTTGTGCACAGCCACCGGTTTCAATCCGCAACTTTCGAGCTCAGCTTTTAGCTCCTCTTCCTTCATGTCGTGGAATCCTCGCAGTAAAGCCTTGAGCGGCTTCGTGCCGGGATGGTCATGAGTGTAGCACTCATACTTGTAGACATCGAGGAACTCCACGACGGATTGATGATGGTCCTTGTTCGCCGGCATTCTTTCACGCCCTCGCTGCAGAGCCGAAAAGTACATTTCAGCCCATTACCGATCAGCTGGCGAATTTTTGGGCGCAAATCCGGTGGATCGCCCTTGACAAACACGGGCGGGCACTTCTCCTTCCGCTCCGGTTGCACCTGCGGCAGCTGCGATTGCTGCTTCTTCCTCTTTGGATGATCAGTTTGGATGATCAGAATATCTCAAACCTGTCTTACGACATATGTAGCTTACGATTATTTTTACGAGATTCTTTTAAGACAACAGTATGAATAGTATAGTATAGTATAGTAAGGAAAATAAAGTCCAAAGTCAAACTGGTTGAACAGGATTAAAGAAAATTTCATTTTGAACTCACCAGTTGATACCCATGTTCAAATTTAATAAGATTCCACAAGTTAGAATTGATGATTTGATCACAATAGTTGGGCCTCTTCTGTTGTCTGGATCGAATTGAAAACGATGCTCTCCAGCTATCTAGCACCGTTGTCCATGGAGCATCGTTGGAGAAATAAAACGATGCACAGCTTATGATGAGAAAGGTCCTGTCTTTTGCAGTAGCGCCATCAAGCGGATTAATTCCAACTTGTCAGTTAGATATTAGTTTAGTTTGAAATTTAACCACTGCCATCTCGAAACCCTGTAGCAAATTACGAGATATCTAGTCTAACAAGTAATTCCTGATAAGAAAATTATTTTGAGCTTTTTAGTGGAATGTCTTCACTTGTCATAAGACGAGTTTATACAATCCCATTGAATTCCACCACTTAATTGTATCTGGACAGATACGTATTTTGACCTCAACAGTAAGGCCGTCTTCAGTGTCTTGTACTCGACTCGAGTCGAGTCAAGCACGAGACACTGAAGACGGCCTTACTGTTGAGGTCGAAATACGTTTCTGTCAAGATACAATTAAGTGGTGGAATTCAATGGGATTGTATAAACTCGTCTTATGACAAGTAAAGTAATTCCTTACAAATTAGCGCCACCAAGCGGTTGATTTCAAACTGAACTTGCCTCCATCATAATGGCTTTTACTACCTGAATGACTTTGTATAAGATGGCAACTTTCATCATTTTCAAGAATCACCAAGCCTTCTGAAGATTCTTTCATTAATCAAACACTTAAATTAAAGCTATTTTTTATTCGATTACTGTAGTAATGATTGGGCAACAATTGGAAAGTGTC
The DNA here is from genome assembly GCF_024139115.2 of Armigeres subalbatus. NCBI lineage: Eukaryota > Metazoa > Arthropoda > Insecta > Diptera > Culicidae > Armigeres > Armigeres subalbatus. The sequence continues at coordinate 14,023 of NW_026943032.1, forward strand.
GCTAAATATGCCATCTCTTTGTTTACTGTTCGCTTTCAAGAGATTTATATATATATATGATGTATGCTCATCGAAAAACTAAGCTCATAAAGTTAAAATGCATAAAAATATTTATGTCCTTTACAAGTGGCGGAAGGTAAAATATAGTCACTTTGGGACAATCACATTGTACAAATTAATAAGTTACCTGTTTCTCATTTATGGACAACAACACAACTACACGGGAATTCTGCTCCAAGTCACTTTCGTGAAGCTCCTTACGGTGTAGCAAATGCCAACCCGCAACTATTTCCGCCAATTCCAGTTGTCTTATTTCCGAAAGGATGCCTTTTTCTGCTTGCTGGAGTATGTTTTCCCGTAATGGTTTCGTTGAGCATCAACTTCAATACCTTAGGTGAAAACTCAAGAGATCCACTGGTTGTCCCGACGTTTTCTTTGTTCTGCTCACTACAGACAGACGAGGCCTTAAAATAACTATCGTAATATATGTATAAAGTACTTAACATACATTCAATATTGCTGGTTGTTTATTCGGTGATATCAAACAGAGCGCTTGTAACGTTGGTAATAAAACTGCCGGGGTCACTTCGGTTTCCGTTGCCTGCAAACAAAACCCTTTAATGAACTCATTATAAAAAAAATCATTAAGTTAGACTTACCATTAGATCGAAAGGACAGTTTTGTTCTTCAGAATCTGGAGGATCCACGGAATCGTCACGGCTAGTAGCTGGTCACCAGTTGTAAACAGTTCGGATGCAGTTTAAGATTCTTACAGGTTTGCATTCAATCTCCTCAAATCCATCCAATGGCACATGTGTTTCGGGATGGTTGTAGACAACGATGATTTAGTTATCGGTTTCCTCCACCGTCGTAACGCCCAACTCAGTGAGACGCTTGATTGCTGCCGCCGGGTTAGATGGATCAATTTCGTGGTCCGAACACAACCTTTTTCATGCGCATGTCATTAAAAATGGAACTGATTGTTACTTACGGACAATAATGCTCAGAATTTCGGCTGGAAACGGAGATCCTTCCTGCTGCGATTCCTGATGGGAGCTTGAATTTGGGTTATTCATTTTCACGCGCGATGAGTTGACTCGTGTTGACTATTATGACGCGTAGTTTTGACGTTTACACGCAGAAGCAAAACATTTCAAAATCATTGGATGAAAACAGTGGTGCTTTCACTTTGAAAATTTTCGAACAAAGACTCATTTTGATCGGCATCAGAATTCTGTCCAAAACCAATAACAAATCACTTCAATTGGTAGTGCAGCCCTGAGATGTGATAAGACAACTTGGAGCTGAATGCCTTCTCATAATTCATGCTCGATTCAAGCGACGGACAGTTCCAGTGTGACCAACTTTTTTTCACCAACTAAAAAATAATAAAACGAATTAGTTTATATCAATAATTACATAATGTTGAGCTGTTGAACTGTATTCCTCAATTGCTTCGTGCTTAGATGATGAAAGCATTTTTTTAATTTTCGCGTTCAATTTGTCAATGAAAGAGTTTATTATTTATTTATTCAGACTAAGGCCTAAGTGGCGTGCGGTATATCTCCATTCGGCTCGGTCCATGGCTACACGTCGCCAACCACGCAGTCTACGGAGGGTCCACAAGTCATCTTCCACCTGATCGATCCACCTTGCTCGCTGAGCACCTCGCCTTCTTGTGCCCGTCGGATCGTTGTCGAGAACCATTTTCACCGTCCGACATTCTGGCTACGTGCCCGGCCCACCGCAGTCGTCCGATTTTCGCGGTGTGAACGATGGATGGTTCTCGCAGCAGCTCATGCAACTCGTGGTTCATTCGCCTCCTCCACGTACCGTCCGCCATCTGCACCCCACCATAGATGGTACGCAGCACTTTCCTTTCGAAAACTCCAAGTGCGCGTTGGTCCTCCACGAGCATCGTCCAGGTCTCGTGTCCGTAGAGGACTACCGATCTAATGAGCGTTTTGTAGATTGTCAGTTTGGTACGGCGGCGAACTCTATTCGATCGGAGCGTCTTGCGGAGTCCAAAGTACGTACGATTTCCAGCCACTACGCGTCTCCGAATTTCTCTGCTGGTGTCATTTTCGGCAGTCACCAGTGAGCCCAAGTACACAAATTCTTCTACCACCTCGATTTCGTCACCACCGATGCAAACTCGCGGTGGGTGGCTCACATTGTCGTCTCTTGAACCTCTTCCTATCATGTACTTCGTCTTAGACGTGTTGATGACTAGTCCGATCCGCTTAGCTTCCCTCTTCAGTCTGATGTAGGCTTCCGCCATCTTCTCAAAGTTACGTGCCATAATATCTATGTCGTCGGCGAAGCCAAATAGCTGGACGGACTTATTGAAAATTGTACCACTCGTGTTAATCCCTGCCCTGCTGCCCTTTCAAAGCGATGTTGAATAGCAGACACGAAAGACCATCACCTTGTTGTAACCCTCTACGGGTTTCGAAGGGACTCGAAAATGCCCCTGAAACTCGAACTACGCACATCACCCGATCCATCGTTGCTTTGATCAACCGTGTCAGTTTATCCGGAAAACCGTGTTCGTGCGTTAGCTGCCATAGCTGGTCCCGATCGATTGCATCATATGCGGCTTTGAAGTCGATGAATAGGTGATGTGTGGGCACGTTGTATTCTTGGCATTTCTGCAGTACTTGGCGAATGGCGAACACCTGGTCCGTGGTGGAGCGTTCGCCCATAAAACCCGCCTGGTACTGCCCCACGAACTCCCTTGCAGTTGGTGTTAGTCGACGGCATAAAATTTGGGAGAGTACCTTGTAGGCGGCATTCAGCAATGTGATTGCGCGGTAGTTGCTACAATCTAGCTTATCGCCCTTTTTGCAGATGGGACACACGACACCTTCCATCCGCTCCTGCGGCAAAACTTCCTCCTCCCAAATCTTGGTAATGACCCAGTGCAGCGCTCTAGCCAGTGCCTCACCACCGTGTTTAAATAGCTCTCCTGGTAGTTGGTCAACCCCAGGGGCTTTGTTGTTCTTCAGCCGGCCAATCTCCTCCTGGATTTCCTGGAGATCCGGAGCCGGTAAAATTATGTCCTGCGCACGTTCTCCCAGGTCCATCACCATACCGCCATCTTCGTCTGCCACATCGCCATTCAGGTGTTTTTCGTAGTGCTGCCGCCACCTTTGGATCACCTCACGCTCGTTCGTAACAAGGTTACCGTTTATGTCCTTACACATATCAGGTTCTGGCACGTGGCCCTTACGTGAACGGTTTAACTTCTCATAGAGCTTTCGTGTGTTATTAGCGCGGTACAGTTGCTCCGTCTCTTCACGGTCTCGATCTTCCTGCTGACGCTTTTTCCTCCGGAAAATCGAGTTTTGTCTGTTCCGCGCCTGTTTATATCGTGCCTCGTTCGCCCTCGTGCGGTGTTGCAAATTCTTCTCTTCTACTAACTGCTCACATTCGCCGTCATACCAGTCGTTTCTCTGATCCGGGGGCACCGTGCCAAGTGCAGCGGTTGCGGTGCTAACAATGGCGGATCGAATATCTCTCCAGCCATCTTCAAGAGACGCTGCGCCTAGCTGCTCTTCCGTTGGAAGTGCCACTTCCAGCTTCCGCGCGTATTCTTGGGCTAGTCTACCGTCTTGTAGCCGCCCAATGTTAAGCCGCGGCGTCTGACTTCGACGCGTGTTGTACACCGTCGATAGTTTTGAGCGCAGGCATACTGCAACGAGGTAGTGGTTGGATTCAATATTCGCACTGCGGTAAGTGCGGATGTTCGTGATATCGGAGAAGAATTTACCGTCGATTATAACGTGGTCGATTTGGTTTTCCGTTTCTTGGTTAGGTGATCTCCATGTGGCCTTGTGGATATTTTTGCGGGGAAAGAAGGTGCTTCGGACTATCATTCCGCGGGAGGCTGCGAAGTTTATGCATCGTTGGCCGTTGTCATTCGATACGGTGTGCAGACTATCCGGTCCGATGACCGGTCTATACATTTCCTCCCTTCCTACCTGTGCGTTCATGTCACCGATGACGATTTTGACGTCCCGCAGTGAGCATCCATTGTATGTCTGCTCCAGCTGTGCATAGAACGCTTCTTTCTAGTCGTCGGGTCTCCCTTCGTGTGGGCAGTGCACGTTGATGATGCTATAGTTTAAGAAACGGCCTTTAATCCTCAGCTTGCACATCCTTGCGTTGCACAGTGTTCGATTTCGTCGATTTCACGATCAAAATTGAATAACTTTAAACCGTTGAATTTAGATGTTTGGTGTCTTCTAGAAAGTTTTTGGGCGTGAAAAGACACATCTTTTGATGTAATGAGTTTGATGATCAATCCTCCTATAAGTGAGATGAAAATTTACTTTTCGTCAGAAAAATAAATAGAGAATTGGTTTCTTCAGCAAAGTTGTAGAGTAAAGCATTACGAGAAACTTTGTATAACATTCCGAAGCTCTATCTAATAAAGGTAATGAAATATTAGCGTTATCTGAGGATGACCCCCTCAAAAACGGTTTTTAAATATAACTTTTTAACGTGATTTTTCACATTTTCACGATCTTCTACAAAGTTATTCAGGCCAACAAAATACGCATTTTGATTACGATACGAAGGAAGTGGTTACCTCAAATACATTTTTCAAACTAAATCGTTCACATGTTGTGCATATGCACAAATTGAGTTTAAAAACATAATAATTAATTTCCACTCTGGGTGGCCAATATCCGGAAAGAAGGCAATGAACTTTGATTGAATTTTCAGAATCTATGTTTATTTGCGTTTCAGTCAATTCTTACTGTAAAAGCAATACTGATAATATTTTATTGTGTTTAATGAACCAAAAAAAAACAAGTGCTTCTCTATGGGCTTACAGTAGTTCTCCTTATAATTTTATGGAATGAAAATGCATTTAAAGCATCAAATGTAGGTTGCGAGCTGCGTTATTTGCCTTTTTGTTGGTTTTATAATGGACACTCCTTCTGAATGTAACATACCTTGCCTACTCTTGCCTACGAGGAGTTTCACATGTCAATTGTAGCAGAAAGCTAGGACTTTCGGATACCACCTGTACTGACTGCGCCATTTTGCGCCGGAGAAAGTTACTTAAGGTGAAAGTTCACCAAGAAAAAATGGAAAATCGTGAATAACTTTGTTATCTTAAGAGATAGAAACTTTCTATCGTAATCAAAATGCGTATTTTGTTGGCCCGAATAACTTTGTAGAAAATCATGAAAATGTAAAAAATCGCGTTAAAAAGTTATATCGAAAAAACTGTTTTTGAGGGGGTCATCCTCAGATAACGCTCATATTTCATTACCTTTAATAGATAGAGCTTCGGAATGTTCTACAAAGTTTCTCGTTATGCCTAACTCTACAACTTTGCTGAAGAAACCAATTCTCTATTTATTTTTCTGATGAAAAGTAAATTTTCATCTCACTTCTAGGAGGATTGATCATCAAACTCATTACCTCAGAATGCGTCTTTTCACGACCAAAAACTTTCTAGAAGACACCAAACATCTAAATCCAACGGTTTAAAAGTTATTCAATTTTGATCGTGAAATCGACGAAATCGAACACTGTGCGTTGATTGGCTGCCACCCAATCACGCGTTGGCGCATCTTTCCCAGCACTATGAAGCCGGTTCCCAGCCTGTTGGTGGTGCCACAGCTTTGGTAGAAGGTAGCCGCTCGATGCCCGCTTTTCCACACTTTCTGTCATGTCCAGTAAATATCCTGCAGCGCCACGACGTCGAAGTTGTGGGGATGTAATTCATCGTAGATCATCCTGTCGCAACCTGCGAAACCTAGCGACTTGCAATTCCATGTTCCAAGCTTCCACTCGTGATCCTGTATTCGTCGCCTAGGTCTTTGCCGATTATATCGAGTCGCATTATCTCTTATATTGTTCGTAATGATTGGTTTTCCAGGCGGCTTATTGGGCCTGCGCAAATCTCCTGTCTCGTCGGAGGGCCGTATTGTCAGGGCTGTTTAGCGTCGCACCTAACACCAGGACTTGGGCTTGTGCGCTTTGAGCGGCACACGGTCGCTTTGGTGGGGCCTACTTGCGGATACATGCAGCTTTTTATAGAGGTTTAACAGGGCCCACTGTCAAACCCCACCACATCCTAGGCAAGCTCCACAACTCGAAGATGGCCAGATCGTCAAGCCCTTGGACATAGTCCCTCCTGCCCACAATGAAACAGTTTGTTAGCGTTGATTTATTGTTTTCAAATCTGAAGTTGAAAAATCCCCGACTACTAGCAACACCACGAAATCAATAACAAAGTACCCACCCGCAAAATAAAGCAATGTTTCGCTCGCCAGCGTCTGTCAAATCGCCCAATAAAAATTGGTCTTTTCTGACAGGCAAATGGTTTCAAAAAGGGATAGTGAGATGTCTTATCTCATCTCAGGTGCAGCCTAACAAATTGGGTTAAATGCAAAAACATTTGGATTGGACGTGACATTTTTTTTATCGTGTAGTGGAATATGATCATACTTCCGTGTGAGTCCTCACAGACGGTAAGCTCCAATATTCCCGCTAGCTGATTAGTGCAGAGGCAAGTGTCGATGCATGATCCGATTCCTGTGCCATAGTTTCTTGGAGGCATTTTGCTATTGTGTTGTAAGTGCTTACAAGGAGGTTGAAATCCGACCTTTTTCCTTTTAAGCCTCTTATATTCCATTACCATTAACTGATAGCAGAAGCCATAACCTACCTACACGTTATTTACAAAAGCAGATAAGTCGTTTTGAAAATTTGGTATTGAAATGCCCTACACTGAAAAAATAAAGAACTTGGAAAAAGAACCTGAAAAAGAACAAAGTTAGAACGCTTTTTGTGCCGAAGTTGGATTTTTCTCCAGATACAGGCAACTTTCCCAACTTCGAAAGTAGTGCGCTAGATTCGCCTAAAGATGCGTTAAAGAACGCATCAATAAGTTTGACAGATAAAACTTCGGAAGAAAGTTCGGTTCGGAAGTCCCGACTTCCGAATTCTAAGTTGGTGCTACGCCGACAATATTTATGTATTTAATTATTAGTTTTATTTCTAGAAAATGTGAAAAAACCATTCTACATACATAAAAATAAATTTCTGTCTGTCTGACCCTTATAGACTCGAAAACTACTGAACCGATCGGCGTGAAAATTTCTTTGTAGAAGTTTTTGGGGCCGGGTAAGGTTTTTAAGATGGTTCGAGATTTCTCCCTCCTTTGGAAAGGGGGGTTTCCATACAAATGAAACACCAATTTCGTCATAACTCGAGAATTGATCAAGCAAATGGAACCAAATCTTTCATGTGGAGGTTTTGGAAGGAAATATATGTTTCTGTGGTGGTTCGAAACCGCTCCCTCTTCTGGAGAGGGGAAGCTCCCATACAAATGAACCAAAAATTTCCGTAAAACACGAGAACTAAAAAGAGAATAAATCAATTTTAGGCCAAATAAAGTTCGTTGCTAATAATTCTACACAAAAGGAAAGTTGTCGTTTCCAATATCAAGACCTATAATCAAACTCCATAAATTCATTGATTGCACTTAAATTAGGGTTTTATAACTGTCAAAAGCACGCAGATTGACAATAAAACTTGCTTCTTAATAGTCAAAATTGATAAAAGATCACCCTTAACTTTCATGAAACCAGCATTCCATTCAACTATACTGAAGTCGATATGTTCGCGGGAAATACGAATTGCAAAATTAGGAAATTAGATTTCGACATACTCTTTCAATTATACAGTGACTGAGCAAAAATGTATCAACGTCTCTTTTTTTCCCACGGAAATCTTACTCAGTTTCCATCAAAAGCGGGACTATTCATAGCTATGAGTAGTCCCGCTTTTGGCAGAAACTGAATAAAATATTCGTGAGAAGAAAAGAGACGACAATACAATTTTACTCTTTCACTGAGTAGATAAAAGTTATATTATTAAAAACAAATCCACCAACTATCAAACATTTATGCATTCTAATTCTGATTCACTACCAACCCAATAATAACCCACCTGTTGTTAGATGCATTTAAATACATCTATTAAGTTCTCCCTCGATTAATTCCTTTCGAAAAATCTACAATCAACTTTGTTGCACATTTGATGTACGGGCTCATTCATTCATTGCACATTAACCATCGCTTGCAAGTTCCATTCTTCATCCAACAACACCTTCCATCAACATTAACCGCACAAAAAATGAGAACACTCACCATCTCTGAAAGACACCATCGGATTAATTCATTATAAATTCCCCTTTTTACACCACATTCCAACATCTTTTCGCGGAGGGCCCATTTTTTATGCGTTTTCGTTGCAACTATTTGCGTTCATTTTTATGCGCGGATCCATTTCCGCGCGTCGCTGCCCACTCGGTGATGATGCTGCTGCTGCTGGCTGGCTGGTCGGTTGCAGAAGGATTACCGATGCTCTTACGCACCGGACTTGTACCTTGTTTGCATAATGACCATCGGGAGTACACCATGCCATTGCCATTGGCTCCTTCAAGAACGGTTCTGCAATTCAAATGTGGGGCTTGGAAGTCGCTGTGCTTTTGACTAATGATAATGATGATGATGGTGGTGTGCGGTTATGAGGCTTGTCGAGTTTGATGCTTAATCGATCTACAGCTCAGATCAAACAAACATATGCGGACCCCATATTCACATTTCGCAATGTTTTTGATATAAGTTAGATCTTTAATAGTAATTTGTGCAACTAGTTGTTGGATTTTTTCGGCACAAGTTGTACGTTGGATAAATACTTTCTACGAGTGATAAAAACATCGAATTTTTGCTCTTTTCAAACGATTTTTTTCCAGTAGAAGCTAATAAATCCAATAAACGTATTTCAATTATTTTAGGAGTGACTAATACTAATTGTCTTGGTAATAACTTGTACAGCCACCCTTATTTAATAACCATGAACGTCAAACCATTTCAAGGACTACTAGTTCAAAACGATTCCCGAACAATCCCCCTCTTTCCCGATCCCTAATCTCCCCATCGCATATCGGATTGATCCAAACGTCCAGTCGGGTCGCCACCGCCGCTCGTCGTCATCGTTGCACAATATGGAAATTAACCTTGGCGTGATTGTCTATTCCATTACCTGCTGCCGCGATGTAGTTTTTATTTTGCGGTTCACTATTTCTACAATTTCCATTTTGCTCACACAATTTACCAACCGGCGCGGCGCGCGGCGGTTGGCGGCACCGTCGAAACCTGATTTGATTTGAATCACCCCCGTCCGGCACCTGCGCCACCTGCACCCGACCGGCGCCACATGCCGCGACCCACTCTTCTAAGCGCAATCATGATGCTAACTACAGGGCTAAGGAGGTTAATCGGGAAGGGGGCGTGGGGTTGTATTCTAAGCGCGGGATTACAGATAGATGGCAATTTTAGCGGTATCCGGAATAATAGCACTAAAAATGCCGGACCGTAAGAGAGTAATTGTGCACTTTTAGAGTACTACCGGGGCTTGATCTCTCACTCGTAAAGTGTTCGATCGCAGAGTTCGGGTTACATTCTAGTGGCATTGGTGTAGCTAGGAGCTTAACAACTGCGGACGTTAATTTGGCGAATAAAGAAATATAATAAAAGATTTGTATAACCCAAGAATTCAGAACCCATTGATGATCAACACTAAATTTACACATGCTCTTGCTTCAACAACAATGTTGTTACCAGTCGCCCTTCACCCATGAAACGGTTCACAGGATCTCGTCTCCGGAGAACGCTTTGTCAGCAATCAGACCATAAGTCGATATCGTGTCAGTTGAAAACTGTGGAAGAGCATAATGAACACTAAGCAGAAGAAAAGCAGAAGAAATGATGCATTAACTTTGTTTATCTAAAAAAATTCGAAAATAAGAAGTCCAAAATATTTAACTGTTAAAACAAATTAATTAGGGTGAAACGACCTATTATGGAGGGGTTAAGCACCGTGTCAAAACAAAATTTATTACAAAAATTCTTCAAAAATTACCTGTTGGTTGATTTCCACATTGTAGTAGTTGAATAGGATGCTCGTTAACTATAATTTCGTAAAAATTACGTCCATTGTGCTGAACTTATGTTGTTTTGTTTTCATCACAATAAAAACAAACTACCACAATAACAGGACGCAGTTGCCTATCGTTGCGATATTTTTTGAAGGTCAGTCCTATTGTTGCGGTATTGCATGTAATTCTTATGGAGAGCGATACCGCAACAATAGGACCTTAGCACTACCGCAATAATAGGCTCAAAGGATTCAAATTTTTAACGAAAAATGCTGATTTTTCATCATTTTGAACGGAATTTTGTGAAACAAAAGCTGTTCTAGTCGTTAATCCGAAGAGTTTTAGCGTACCCACAATTTTTTTCAATGATATTATATCCCGAATGGACTTATTTAACACTACCGAAACATTAGGGCATACCACAACGATAGGACGTTTCACCCTAGACTCTGTGACAACATGGCCGAATGCAATTTGGCTAAACAGACAATTAAGCCGAAACTCATCTGGTCCAAAAATATCGTTTGGTCGGACAGTTCATACGGTCGAATATATTTTTTGACCGTATAGGTTGTTTGGCAGAATATGGTCGTTTGGGTTTGACTGAAAGGGCTGGAAGGACCATTTAGTCGTTTATCCGAATAGGTGGACTCGTAGCTTAGTGTTCATTCAGCACTTCCACATTTATTTACTGCGAGGTTTCTAAGCCAAATTACCATTTTTGCATTCGTATCTCATGAGGCTAACACGATGTTACTTTTATGTCCAAAACAGTCGAGATAATTCCCTACCCGAAAATCGAACCCAGCCAACTTCAGCATGGTCTTGCTCTGTAGCCGCGCATTTTGCCGCATTGCTTAAAAAGGCCCCCCAATAGGCCAAAAACGCCATTTGTCTAAAATGATCGTTTGGCAGAAAAGATCAATGTGAAAAGCAAGGGGTGAGAAATAAGGAATGACTAATGAGGTGTCTCACAGCACACTTCAGTTTTCTCACTTTTCACAGTGAAAGTGAGAAGTAATGCGTCTCACATCGCTCTTCCCATTTTCCGCTGTGAAAAGTGAAAATTAAGTAATTAGGAATAAGAAGTAAGTAGTGATTCGTCTCACTTCATACTCTTCGTTTCTCATTTCTCAATTCTCGCTGAGAAAGTTGAAAAATTGAAAAAAAAATAACAAATAAAGAGTGCAAGGAGGCTTCTCACTTTTTATTTCACTCTTTTCACTATTCACAGTGAGAATTGAGAATTTGAAAAATAAGGAGTGAAGAGTTATATCAACAATCAATATGAAACTGGCGATTTTTTTGTGGTTCCAATTTCGTATGTTATGAACGGTCTTCGGTACCCAGTTATGAAAGCGTCGCTTCAAACGTAATCTATTGATGTCATATTAGAACAAATTTTAACACTGTTGTCATAGCAACATTTTCGTAGGTTGTTTTTTCTTCAAACAAAAACAATCCACAAAAATGGAAGCTGATGAAGGCATAGACCATTACTTACATGGAGTAGTGGCCATTTTCATATCTCTTGGAAGTGACTGTGTACACGGGATGTGTGACGAGTTGTTCACGGGGTTAACCGGATGTTGAACTGCAGCCAATACACTGACGGACTCGCCATCCGAAGAATCGGCAGCGACTGAGAACGCGGATCATGGGCACCGAACTAAAACACCATAATCTTTTACTGCAGATGCCTGTGCTGAGCAGGATGAGAACAAAGTATTTTCTTTTTTCAATTGAATAGTAAAAAATGATTGTGAATAAGTGGTTTTGATCTATTTTACAGGGGTTGATGAAGTGCAATCCAATATACAGATTGATTTACTCGAGAGCGTAAAGCAATAATCAATCAATCGGCCATTTGCATAGAGAAGAAATGTTTCTCACAATGAAGGTATTAGGAGTGTTTATTTGAAGAAGATTCTGACGTTCGTGCTTTGTGAGGTGGTGCTTCGGACAGCGGCTAGAACCGATCCGCGTAAAATTCTTGAAATTACCACAATGGTGAGTTAAGAAGGGGTAATCCTCGGGGTAATCGATTATTTCGATCCAGGGTGTATGGTGAGGAAAGTAATTTTATTAACCTAACGCATTTCTGTTTGTAGAGCGTCCAAAACTTCACTATGTGTATGGCATTCGAATGCGGACATCTATTTGTAGCGAGATGAAGAATTGCACCCAACATTGCCGTCGGAGCGCGTGTGAATACAGGTGTAAACCATTTCGAAGAAGGAGTCAGGGCTGGAGATGTGGTTAGAAGTTCGGATATATAACCGGCGAAATGGGACAGGGGATGTTCGCTGGCGTATCACCTGAATGAACGTATCGCTGAGCTGTGCCGCAATATTGACTTCTGGTGAGCTCACCCGAAATTCAAGCACATTCCAGACTCAGGTCATGACATATACCGTTTTCGAGACCAGAGCATGCACCCCAGGCAAGTGCACACACCATGATTTGTGTCGCCGCAATACACGGGGAAGATTCGCCACGAAGAGCTATGCCTAAGAACATCACGGAAAGGGTCAAAGTGGTCATTCCGGTGAAATTAATGTGACAATTAATAACCATTAACGTTCATAATTGAATTGCATTCCTTATGTACAAGAATGAAAAGTAGAATATAAAATTAACCATTTCATGGAACAAAACAAATACAATACAAATATAAAAACACGTTTAGTTTTAAGGGTCTGTCTCATTTGGAGAATTAAACTGTAAAAGTGACATTTCAATAATTATCGAATAACCCTACTCGCAGAGCATGATTACTTTTGACAAATATCGAATCATTTTGTATCGCTGTCTTAATCGAATTGCTGGGTAGCACTAAAGTCACTAGATATACAGTCTGGCGAAGACACTGACTGGTCACCAATGGAACTGTCATTTGCGGGATCCAATCGAACATGACACTTCAAATGGGCTTGAAGCAATGGAGAGTATTGAGATAGTGCTAATAAATATATTGGAAAATTATTCCAAAAATATTTTTTTTTTTTCCAATTTCGTTTATTTGGTAGGCTCAGGCGTGTATAACACTTTACGGAGCCATTGTTCTTTGTGATATATACAATCAATATCATTTTATTATACGGTTAGTAAGAGGGGGGAATTCCAAAAATATAAAAAGCTACAAAGTCCAAATACAAAGGTAAAGGAATTCGTTCTTGGATTTACTAGTTGAACAACATTCTATTTGATTTTTCGCGAATAAAATATGGAAAAAGTGTTTTTACTTTGTGAAAGCAACATATAACAGCTAATAGTCGTGCGAGAGCTTGAACTTTTCCAAGAGCTGCGAAAATCTAACAAGAATTTATCTGATTGGAAAATCTCACGCTTTTCACTCCGCCAGACTTTATATCTAGTAACTTTAGGTAGCACTAGCCATTCTCATGACCGGGTTATTTGCTAATTTTCGAACTGTCACTTTTAAGTTTAATTCTCCAAATGAGACAGACCCAGACCAGACCAGTGGTTTCTGGTCAAAGGAAAGTTTTTGCATTGGCAAATTCAACAGTCCTTTACTTTCTACTGAGAATCACTTATTCATTTTCTAAATTTTACCAACGATTTGTTGTGTGTATTATAGTTACAGCTTAGCAAATTGAAAATTCGCCCTTTCATTTCTGGGATTCATTTTTTTTAAATATATTCGTTATTTTAATTTTATTTTATTATTAGTTTCAAACCAATACACCTAATACTCAGATGATGTTTGATGGTTGAGTAGACGTATATTTTTGCTTTGCACGTATATTTTTTACCGTTTTATCTGGAATTATTTGTTGACAGCGCAATAAAACCTTTAGTTCGATGCCCATGTAGCGTCTATTCAATGATTCGTGCTCGTGGTGTTTTTAGGAAAAAACGGTAATGCTGTGTCGGTGTATCCCTGCGTTAAAATAACGCTACGTGGGCATCTACCTTTTTTCGGCAACTTACCGCCCTGAACAGAACCGAGAGAAAGTTATCGCCTCCTTGAAAATTATTAGGGTTCCCCCAAACACACGCGTCGCGACAGTCGCAACGCGATTCTATCACTTGGCGACAGCGATTCTGTCGACATTGGTATGGAAGCATAAACAAATATTGGCTGCAGTGACCCAACGATTGAATCGCGGCGATGAAATCGTTAAGGTCTGGGGGAGCCTATAAGTTGTCACGGTTTGCCGATGCCGGTGCACTTTCTTTTCCAGTCCCTGAACACAGTGAATGTAGTTGAGCTTATCTTGTGATTAAATAAATAAAAGTTTAAAATCTTACTCATTTCTCACCTCTCACTTACTTCTCACTCTTCATTTTTTTGTTACCAATTTTCCCTTTCCATTTCTAACTTCGAGTTTCTCAGTTCGAACTTCTCACTTATTTCTTCTTACTTCTCATTTCTTATTTTTTACTAATCACTTTTCCCATTTCATTTCTCATCTCGTACTTCTCATTTCAAATTTCTTATTATTAACTTTTCACTTATTGCTTCTTATTATTCACTTCCATTACTTGCGAGCTGAAATTTTTTTTTCAACTAACTCAGCCGACGTAGTGATGGGCGAAACGTTTCATTCAGGTCAGCTGCTCGGAACGATGCGTTCACTCAAATGGGCCGACTCATTTGAACGGCTCGTCAGTTCACCCAAAAAAAAAAAAAATATTCAAAAATCCTATCGCATGACACTGAACTTCCCGTTATACAAAGTCTTTTCTAGACCAACTGATATAACCTACGATAAATTGTTTTTCTCTACTCCTACCATAGCAAGGGATCGCTTACTTTCGACAGGTAAGGTTTAGCGATGTACTTATCGTCTTTGATTATGGCAGCAACTGATGGACCATGTACATACAGACCCATACAGACAACTGAGCTCCGACAGTATCTGTTTTGAATTAACCTTTCCCGTAAAAAAATGAAGCTCAATTCAAATCGATGCTTCAATTTTTGAAAGGTTTTTAAAGGTCTGATTTTTAACCAACGTCAGGCCAATTCGTTAGGCCGGTTGACACGTGCAGCACCTTTTCAGTTTATTTTTATTTTTTAAATAGCTGTAGATTTTAACAAGAAAGGGGTTTTGGTAAAATTGGCGTTAAATGAGTTGACTGAGAGAATAAAACATTTTTGACGGGAAAGGTCAATTATCGATTGATATGCTTGCTGTTGTTTGCTGCTAACTCCATATCCCTGTTTTTCAAGTCGAGCATCCAGAAATATCGACTGTTCTACCATCTCGATCATTTCAAGGCCAGAAAATGCTAAGGAGTGTATAAGTGAGTTGGAGAATACATGCTGGCTCCTGAATAAACAAACAGCAAATGTCAAAATTAAGCGGCTGATCGACTCACTTCTTCTTCTTCTTCTTCTTCTTATTGGCATTACATCCCCATACTGGGACAGAGCCGCCTCGCAGCTTAGTGTTCATTAAGCACTTCCACAGTTATTAACTGCGAGGTTTCTAAGCCAGGTGAAGAAACGGAGCAACTGTACCGCGCTAATAACACACGAAAGTTCTATGAGAAGTTAAACCGTTCACGTAAGGGCCACGTGCCACAGCCTGATATGTGTAAGAACATAAACGGGAACCTTCTTACGAACGAGCGTGAGGTGATCCAAAGGTGGCGGCAGCACTACGAAGAACACCTGAATGGCGATGTGGCAGACGAAGATGGCGGTATGGTGATGGACCTCGGAGCACGCTCGCAGGACATAATTTTACCGGCTCCGGATCTCCAGGAAATCCAGGAAGAGATAGGCCGGCTGAATAACAACAAAGCCCCTGGGGTTGATCAACTACCAGGAGAGCTAATTAAATACGGTGGTGAGGCACTGGCTAGAGCGCTGCACTGGGTCATTACCAAGATTTGGGGGGAGGAAGTTTTGCCGCAGGAGTGGATAGAAGGTGTGTCCCATCTACAAAAAGGGCGATAAGCTGGATTGTAGCAACTACCGCGCAATCACATTGCTGAACGCCGCCTACAAGGTACTCTCCCAAATTTTATGCCGTCGACTAGCACCAACTGCAAGGGAGTTCGTGGGGCAGTACCAGGCGGGTTTTATGGGCGAACGCTCCACCACGGACCAGGTGTTCGCCATTCGCCAAGTACTGCAGAAATGCCGCGAATTCAACGTGCCCACACATCATCTATTCATCGACTTCACAGCCGCATATGATACAATCGATCGGGACCAGCTATGGCAGCTAATGCACGAACACGGTTTTCCGGATAAACTGACACGGTTGATCAAAGCGACGATGGATCGGGTGATGTGCGTAGTTTGAGTTTCAGGGGCATTCTCGAGTCCCTTCTAAACCCGCAGAGGGTTACGGCAAGGTGATGGTCTTTCGTGTTTGCTATTCAACATCGCTTTGGAAGGGTAATACGAAGAGCAGGGATTAACACGAGTGGTACAATTTTCAATAAGTCCGTCCAGCTATTTGGTTTCGCTGACGACATAGATATTATGGCACGTAACTTTGAGAAGATGGAGGAAGCCTACATCAGACTGAAGAGGGAAGCTAAGCGGATCGGACTAGTCATCAACACGTCGAAGACGAAGTACATGATAGGAAGAGGTTCAAGAGAAGACAATGTGAGCCACCCACCGCGAGTTTGCATCGGTGGTGACGAAATCGAGGTGGTAGAAGAATTTGTGTACTTGGGCTCACTGGTGACTGTCGAAAATGACACCAGCAGAGAAATTCGGAGACGCATAGTGGCTGGAAATCGTACGTACTTTGGACTCCGCAAGACGCTCCGATCGAATAGAGTTCGCCGCCGTACCAAACTGACAATCTACAAAACGCTAATTAGACCGGTAGTCCTCTACGGACACGAGACCTGGACGATGCTCGTGGAGGACCAACGCGCACTTGGAGTTTTCGAAAGGAAAGTGCTGCGTACCATCTATGGTGGGGTGCAGATGGCGGACGGTACGTGGAGGAGGCGAATGAACCACGAATTGCATCAGCTGTTGGGAGAACCATCCATCGTTCACACCGCGAAAATCGGACGACTGCGATGGGCCGGGCACGTAGCCAGAATGTCGGACAGTAACCCGGTGAAAATGGTTCTCGACAACGATCCGACGGGCACAAGAAGGCGAGGTGCGCAGCGAGCAAGGTGGATCGATCAGGTGGAAGATGACTTGCGGACCCTCCGTAGACTGCGTGGTTGGCGACGTGTAGCCATGGACCGAGCCGAATGGAGAAGACTCTTATATACCGCACAGGCCACTTCGGCCTTAGTCTGAATAAATAATAATAATTCTAAGCCAGGTTACCATTTTTGCATTCGTATATCATGAGGCTAGCACGATGATACTTTTATGCCCAGGGAAGTCGAGACAATTTCCAATCTGAAAATTGTCTAGACCGGCACCGGGAATCGAACCCAGCCAAGTAAATTAAGGCAAAAACCCCCAAAATGCTGAGCACCACTGGCATAATTTGCTTCCATGAGTCGTTATCGAGTCATTAAACATCAACTCATGATATATTCGGCCAAATGACATTTTAGCCGAATGACTTTCGGTCAGCACCGTAGCGTGCGGTTGACCCGGTTGACCTCCGCCAAGTGCAGCCTTCTTGGGGGGTAGTTAGAATCAAGGTTTATTCTGTATCAAATAGAACTATTTTATTATTTAGGTACCATTTATCAACTGTGGGTTGGTTCAAAGGTCAATGGTAGAGAAAATGTTGAGTAAATTGACATGTAAAATAGCATCTTATATTAAAATAAATTTATTTTGATATAATTACAATCGTCTTGTAAATTTAAATTTATAATTATTCAAATTTCAATCAAATCTGATTCTATTAGTACTATTTTACCCGTTGTTACAGTGCATTTGTTTATTTTTTGCGTTCATTTTTATGCACCAATTAGTCAACAGTGTTTCACTCCCTTCAACCATTTTCAATATACATAAAAGATTTTTCTTCACTGAATTCAGTCATGTATTCAGATTTTTTTGTAACACGTACAGTTTTTGAAAAAAAATCGGGTTTTAATTCACAAAACTACGTATTCTCATAGAAATTTGGTTTCTTTATTCTGTAAAGCTGGTTTTCGCCCTTTAACTTTGAGAATGAGGTTTGAATTATACAAAATTAAAGTTTTATTCTCAAAGTGAGCAGCCGAAATACAGTTTTACAGAGCAAAGATACCAAATATCTATGAAAATACGTACTTCTGTGAATCAAAATCCGTTTATCTCTAAAACTGGTCGTGTTACAGAAAATCTGAATATGTATCTGAGTTTAGTCTAAAAAAAATCTATTGAGAACATTGAAAATGGTTGAAGGGAGCGAAAAAAAAAATCAATTTTGTTGGACAGTGTTATGTGCATTAAAATAAACGTAAATTTGCATAATATTTCTAGCTGAGTATGAAATGATTCAGCTTTTCTATGTGGATTCTTTCGATTACTACATCCATGATCAACCAATTGATCAAATTCCGAAGTAGTGGTATGAGTTTGAGTAGATTTGAGATAAATATCCAAATATTTGATATATTAAACTTGTTAGTAGGGCATTGGAGAACTTGTTAGATTGGAGAAGAACGTCCTTAATGGCTATCGTGTCCATTACGTGTCTCGTGTCTACTAACCCATTATTGCTGGCAAGGTTTAATTGCGATTCTGATCATCGATCAATCAACTCACTCCAGATTTGTTTTTTATTGACCCAACTAAGTTCAATAGTTCCTTCAAAGCTTCATCAGATTTTGATTTTTCTTGATTCGACCATGTCCGATAGCAATCCCGAACAACGATAATAATTGTAATTTGAAGCACCTTTCAAACCTCTAAACCTTTTTATCTTACTTCTAGTAGATGAAAGGTTTGCAGAAATCGCTCTCAATAAATAACGACCAACGATAAATGAAAGGCAAAAAATGTTCTGAATCATAGCAAGCTTTGATAACAAATTTATAAAACTTGTATACAAGTGCGAAAAAACACAATCGGATAGGCAGCCCCCACAGAGAAGTGATGATTTTCACTTTGTTCTCGCTCTTTTTGTGTTGGGTAGAACAAGTTGGCTGCAAAATGGTGGGTTGACATCAAGGAGCGCCCAACAGAGCTCTGATCCCCACAAGTCCCTATCTCACGCATCCACGGGTCGTCCGATGACAAAAGACCGCCAGCTAAGGGTTGTGTACTTAGCTGGTAGTGCAGCCTGGGCACTGTTGACCTTTTGACATCAGCTAGAGTGAGAAGGTACGCCTCGAGCGTCTGTTCACCAGGAGGTGCGGCTCAAACAGCGTCTGCCTGGTTCCCAGCGGCTGATTAACGAAATTCTGTATCGCGTCACCTATACCTAAGGTGGCAGCCCCATCATCGCGATGTAGGTAACGCGACCCCGGTAAGGTAGCTTACTGAAGCCTCTCAAATACCACGAAAATGGAGATAGAAGAAAAAGAGAACGTTATTTTTGGCAACCGACCCGGCAACGAAATAAGGACTATGAAACTCGGAAACTCGGTACCTGGAATGTCAGGACCCTACATGAACCTGGACGAGTGAGCCTTCTGGCTCGTGAACTGCAGAAGGTTGGAGTGAACGTGGCTACTATTCAAGAAGTCCAATGGCCTAGCTCCGGAGAACGTGAATTCCGAGCCGTGGACCCCACGACCAATACTGCATTCAAGTATAACATCTATCACAGCGGCGGTGAAAAAGCAGAGCATGGAGTTGGTTTCGTAGTGATGGGCAAGCAGATGAAGCGAGTGATGCGGTGGAAACCCATTAGCGAACGAATCTGTGTGTTGAGGATACGGGGCAAATTCTTCAATTACAGCCTAATCAACGTGTACGCACCGACAAACGATAAATCCGACGATGTGAAGGACACGTTTTATGAATGTCTTGATAAAGCCTATGGAGAGTGCCCAAAGCATGACGTGAAAATTGTTATCGGAGACGCTAACGCTCAGGTCGGCAGAGAGGACTTTTTCCGTCCCATAATCGGTAGGGAGAGCCTTCACTCCGCTACCAATGACAACGGCATACGGCTAGTAAATTTTGCTGCTGCCAGAGGGATGGCCATCAGTAGCACCTACTTTGCACGAAAGAATATCCGAAAGCACACCTGGAGACACCCAAATGGTGAAACTTGCAACCAGATAGACCATGTTGTGGTGGATGGGCACCATTTCTTGGATGTTATCGATGTGCGGAGATTCAGAGGTCCGAACATTGACTCTGATCACTACCTCGTTGTCAGTAAAATTCGATCACGGTTGTCAACTGTATCGAACGAAAGATCACAGCGAACGATGCGTTACATTATCCAGCGATTGTCGGCGGAAGGAGTATCGGCTGAGTACCGCCAGAAGCTCGACGAACGGATAAGTGCAATCAACGTTAGCGACAACATCAACGATCTATGGGCGTCGATCCATGGAGCGGTGAGCACAACAGCACGAGAAGTGGTAGGCACTGCACAGAGGCGACCCAGGACGGGTTGGTTCGATGTGGAGTGTCAGAGAGTGACAGACGAGAAGAACGTTGCCAGAAGCCGGATGTTGGTGTCGGGTACCCGATCGAATAGAGATCGGTACAAGGAAGCAAGAGCAGCCGAAAAACTAACCCACCGCAGGAAGAAGAAAGAGTAAGAAGAACAAGTGATTAGCGAGCCGCAGGAAAAAATGGAGCAGAATTATCTGCGGAGGTTTTATGACACTGTCAATGGCGTACGGAGAAAGACAGCGCCATCTCCCGTCATGTGCATCGACCAATAAGGGAATTTGCTGACAGATAAAACCGAAGTGGCTGCCAGGTGGAAGCTACACTTCGAGACTTTGTTGAATGGAGGAAGTGACGGTGCATCGGAGAACAGACTAGATATTAGTGACGATGGACAAGCTGTGGAGTCACCTACACTAGATGAGGCTAAAAAAGCTGTCAAAGAGCTGAAAAACAATAAGGCTGCGGGGAAGGACCAGCTCCCGGCTGAACTTCTCAAACATGGCAGTGAGCAGCTTAACGAAGTTCTGCACCATATTATGACGAAAATATGGGAAGACGAGGAAATGCCTGCTAGCTGGTTGGACGGCCTCATTTGCCCTCTCTTTAAGAAAGGGCACAGACTGGAGTGCGCCAATTACCGAGAAATAACCCTCCTTAATTCGGCGTACAAAATTATGTCCCGTAATCTGTTCAACAGATTGAGACCGCTTGAAGAGTCCTTCGTCGGCGAATACCAAGCAGGTTTTCGTGAGGGCCGATCAACGACGGATCAAATGTTTACCCTGAGACAAAGCCTTGATAAATTCCGGGAGTACAACTTGCAGACACATCATCTGTTTATTGATTTCAAGGCGGCGTACGATTCAGTGAAACGGAATGAATTATGGCAAATTATGCTTGAACATGGTTTTCCGGCGAAACTGATACGGCTGATTCGTATAACGTTGGACGGATCGAAATCAAGTGTAAGGGTTGCGGATGAAATATCGACGTCATTTGTTACCTTAGATGGATTAAAGCAGGGTGATGCACTCTCGAACCTACTGTTCAATATAGCGCTCGAGGGAGCGATTAGGAGAGCTGGTGTGCAAAGAAGCGGTACCATTATCACAAAATCGCATATGCTCCTGGGATTTGCGGACGATATCGATATTAATGGAATTGATCGTCGTGCCGTGGAAGAGGCTTTTGCGCCTTTTAAGAGGGAGACAGCGAGGATTGGACTCACGATCAATACCAGCAAAACGAAGTACATGGTCGCTGGCAATCAACGTGGGTTCATTAGTGGTGATGGTAGCGAAATAGTGCTGGATGGTGAAATATTTGAAGTGGTAGAAGAATTTGTGTATCTTGGAACATTAGTGACGTGTGATAATGATGTTACCCGCGAGGTGAAAAGGCGTATTGCAGCTGCAAATAGGGCTTATTACGGACTTCGTAACCAGCTTAAGTCCCGTAGTCTGCAAACGAAAACTAAACTCGCGCTGTATACTACTCTGATTCTTCCGGTGGCTTTATACGGCCATGAAACATGGACGTTAAAGGAGACGTATCGGAGAGCTCTCGGAGTGTTTGAGCGTAAGGTGCTGCGGACAATACTCGGCGGTAAACAGTAAAACGGTATCTGGCGGCGTCGCATGAATCACGAATTGTACCAGGTGTATAAAGGGCTGAATATTATTAAGCTTATACAACACGGCAGACTACGGTGGGCTGGTCACGTTGTTCGTATGCCGGAAGAACGACAAGCGAAGATAATATTTAGTAGAGAACCCGGAAGAGGCCGCAGGCTTCGTGGAAGGCCGCGTACACGATGGCTTTTTGCAGTTGAAGAGGACCTGAGGGCGCTCAATGTTCAGGGCGACTGGAAGCGATTGGCCCAGGATCGAGTCCAGTGGAGAAGGATACTCCATTCGGCGTAGGTTCATCGAAGAGCTGTAGCCCATCAAGTATCAAGTAAGTAAGAACAAGTTGAAACGCATCATCAGAACCAGTACTCTCCGCGTTTGGAGCTTTTTAAAGGAAATTTATCATGAGGTACAGCCTCCCGAATTAGTTCTTTATCATGACAGCTTGCGAAAAAAGTCTATCAAGGTATGCTACATATCGTATATGTATACAGAGATGATACATGGACGTTAAAGGAGGCTGATCGGAGAGCTTTCGGAGTGTTTGAGCGTAAGGTGCTGCGGACAATACTCGGCGGTAAACAGGAGAACGGTATCTGGCGGCGTCGCATGAATCACGAATTGTACCAGGTGTATAAAGGTCTGGATATTATTGAGCTTATACAACACGGCAGACTACGGTGGGCTGGTCACGTTTTTCGTATGCCAGAAGAACGTCAAGCGAAGATAATATTTAGTAGAGAACCCGGAAGAGGCCGCAGGCTTCGTGGAAGGCCGCGTACACGATGGCTTTTTGCAGTTGAAGAGGACCTGAGGGCGCTCAATGTTCAGGGCGACTGGAAGCGATTGGCCCAGGATCGAGTCCAGTGGAGAAGGATATTCCATTCGGCGTAGGTTCATCGAAGAGCTGTAGCCCATCAAGTAAGTATACAGAGATGATGAGTGAGCGACTTTCTCTTTTCTTTTTATTCAATCCCTAGACATATGAATTTTTCTCTAAATATAAAATTTATGCATTTTATATACCTTAGTAAAAGAAGGGTGCTCAATAAAGGTTTCGCCAACGGCGCTCCAAGTCGCCGCTACTGCTCTGCTTTTGGTCTAATGGTTTGATCGGTCAAGTGGCGTATTGTAAGGTTTCTAAACCAAGATATCATTATCCAGAAATTGAACCCAGCCACCTTCAGCTTGGTCTGGCTTTGTAGCCACGTATCTTACCGCACGATTAAGGAACACCCCTCAGTCAAAGTGCATGTAAAAAAGAGTGACGACATTGTCAGAATTGGAACGAAATTCATTTGTCATACCCATACAAAATCTTGTTCCAAACGAGCAGGAGACCTGTCAAATGCGGCACATGTCGCTACCCTTAATTGCATACACTCTGCCCTCAGTATACTGCTATGGGGAAAACCATCTTTTGTAGGTAATCAATCCGATTACGCACTCTGATAGCCCCTGTAAATGTTATTCACTACGCCATTGCACACGGCTAGATGATGATGATGCTGCTGCTGCTGGTGGTGGTGGAATGTCTCAAAATCTATCTATCGATCTAAGGCAGGTAGGTACCTACACCTCCGTCCAAGGTCAGACACGATTTCCTCATTTTAGTGTAAAGTTTATAGTCGGTGTGTAAATCCAAGCGATTCGGTTTGGGGCCCAATGGGACCACATACCCCTGCCGACTTCTAATGGTGTGAGGGATTTTGTTTTCGTTGCGGGTGTGATCGAAACTTGTTTTCGATTGCTGGAAACGGCTCTAGAACGGGCTGCTGGTGGGAATAGTTGATCTTGAATTAGCGTTTTTACGGGTTGCAATTGCGCCACACCGCGCAGTTCAGGAGATTGTCGTTGTTAATTATTTGGATGAATGCAGGCAAACGGTGAATAGTGATTTCAGCTGAATAATTAACTGCAATGAGGATGCAGTAAAACTGGTTACTATTTTGTATGTAATTAGTTGGCATTTTTACAAGTTTCTGATTTATATGGCGTTTGGTGGAATGCTCCATTTGATGGCACGCCGTGTTATATTGGCTCATTGTGCACCATATATGTAGAGACATCTCGGAATGGAAATTGAGGATAAAACTTGATTGACGATGAAAAAATGTGTCTGTTCCAGCAGTGTGAGAGATATTAGGGTAAGATCGACAAGAAAAAATATTCGATTTAACGTTCGAAACAGATGGACATACGAATATTACATTTGGGGTTCTGCGTTGAGTTTTAAAACATTTTCAAAGCATAATAAGACATATTAATAATAGAAAAATTTCAAATGAGAAAGGTTATTAAAACAGAAAATAAAAACTCGTTATAGATAGGTATGTGGTAATATTATTTACATTTTATTTTCTTATAGAGAAATAGTTAAAAGCTGACACGAACAAGTTATTTAATTGATCAACAAAATTCACGAACAAAAAAGGCATGATGAAGAATAAAATGCCGAATAGTGGACCCCCTAGTAGCGAAATTTGGATTAGAAATTTTCAACATATTAATTCTGCTTGATATCTAATAACAAGTTCTGCATCTTCTCTTCACGATACATCAGGGAATCAATATTCGAGCAACGCCTAACAATACATCCTTTGTCGTCAACAGAGTTTGTTGCTGACAAACGCACCTCGTAACAAGTCTTTATCAGAACCCAAACACAATACGGTAACCGTACCCTTAGTGGAGGTAGTGAGGTTTTAATGAGATTTATCATTATTTATTATCAAACTAAGGCCAGAGTGGCCTGTGCTGCACATAAAAGTCTTCTCCATTCAGCTCGGTCCATGGCTACACTTCGTCAACCACGCAGTCTGCGGAGGATCCGCAAATCGTCCTCAACCTGATCGATCCACCTTGCCCGCTGTGCACCTCGCCTTCTTGTTCCCGTCGGATCGTTGTCGAGAACAATTTTCACTGGATTACTGTCCGGCCCGGTCCACCGCAGTCTACTGATTTTCGCGGTGTGAACGATGGATGGTTCTCCCAACAACTGATGCAACTCGTGGTTCATTCGCCTCCTCAACGTACCGTCCGCCATCTGCATTCCACCATAGATGGTACGCAACACTTTGCTTTCAAAAACTCCCAGTGCGCGTTGGTCCTCCACGAGCATCGTTCAGGTCTCGTGTCCGTAGAGGACTACCGGTCTAATGAGCGTTTTGTAGATTGTCAGTTTGGTACGGCGGCGAACTCTATTCGATCGGAGCGTCTTGCGGAGTCCAAAGCATGTACGATTTCCAGCCACTATGCGTCTCCGAATTTCTCTGCTGGTATCGTTATCGGCGGTCACCAGTGAGCCCAAGTACACGAATTCTTCAACCCGGAATGTCCTTGCCGACAGGTAATTGTTGATGATTTTCACCAGGTAGCTGGGAAGATTGTAGCGATGTAGTTTGTACACCAGACCATCATGCCATACATTGTCGAATGCCTTCTCGACATCGAGTAAGGCCATGGCGGATGTGTGAGAGACATGCTTGTTCCGTCTGAGGACGTTGGTAACTCGGGTCAGTTGGTGTACGGTTGATCGACCACGTCGGAAACCAAACTGCTCATCGCGCAAGATGTTATGTTGTTCGGCAGACTCGAGTAGACGGTGGTAAATTGCTTTTTCAAACAGCTTGGATAACCCTGAGAGAAGACTGATGGGACGATAGCTTTTTGGAGAGGAAGGATCCTTCCCAGGCTTCCTGATGGGAATGACTTTCGCAGACTTTCAGGACGAAGCGTCGCATACACTGATTGAAGATCAGTGAAAGGTGCTCAAAGAACGGAGCGCTCATGTGTTTGAGCTCGAGATTTAGAATGCTGTCGAAGCCTGGGGTTCCTGCGAAAAGTCACTTGGAGTCAGATGCATGTTGTTCGCTAACGGCTACTTCATGTGGACTGATAATGTTCATTCCAAGGTTATGTGAGCTTACGAAATGGCGACCTATTTCGGCTGCCTTCTCTGCAGGAGTTATCAAGTGATCCTCAGAGTTATTGTTATCTAGTGTGGGATCAAAGGTGGAATGGGTCGAGGCTTGGATTTTAGAATTTTGGTCAACTTCCAGAACGGCTTAGCACAGTATGGGAGAGCGCGAATCTTATTGGAAAAATCACTATTTCTGATGTCCACCATTCTGGCTTGGGTAATTTTAGTCATGCGATTGCACCGGGTCTTAAGCGCAGGCACCCTAGTACTTTGGTACTGTCTGTCGAATGACATTTCGCAGACGGATCAAATCTTTAGTGAGTGTATCAATGGGCAGGGTGTTGCTTACATGCTGAGTATTTGATACATTCTGTTCGTGGATGACGTGCAGCTGCTCGTAGACGCCTTCGGATGACACCGGATGCCGCTGGCAATCGACGTTCTCGTCCACGCACCGTTGAAATCGGCCTCAGTCGACTTGGTGGTAGCTTTGTCGGGTTAGCTCGTTCCAATTCACCGAAGTTCCAACTTCAGCCACCGCCGGATAGTGGTTCGAGTTGAGTTTCTGGAAGACGACCGGCTGGGAGACGTGATCGCTCATGTTCGTAATTAAAAGGTCGACTGTTGCATGGGCCCCGGACCATGTCAACCGGGTAGGGCTGTCAGGGCTCAGGATGTTGTAGTGGCCCTCCACCTCGTCACTGGACCAGCACCAGACGACTCCGTTCCGGTTTGAGACGGTGTTTCCCCACGATTGGTGCTTTGCGTTCAGATCTCCAGCGATGATGAACTGCGCATAGTGAGCTTCACTATATCCCTTCTTAGTTCTTCCGACGTGCCGTCGTCGACTTTGACTTGTGTGGGACAGTAAGCCACGATGAACGTGACGACTCCGACGGAGGTGGTGACTTCCACTCCAATGGCTTCGATTATTTTGAGCTTTAAATCCGGCAGCAGGCGGCAGGCGATTTTGCTTCGCAAGGCAACTGCCACTCCTCCCCCTCTGGACGATTTTGCTCTTGAGCGAGCAAGCGTTCCAGTTTGCCAGGCCCAACCTAGTAGCTATTTTCAATGATGAAAAGGCTCAGTGTATATATCTGGTCGAACCGGGATTTTCAGTTTCGAAGGCGAGCCGTAAGTTGGCTGAATATTGGAGCCAGCTGCTGCGGGGTGTAGAACGGAGCAGAATCCTCCAGAGGTAGAGAGTGCTCTTCTTGCTGCTGGCGGAATCCTGGGAGGAGGGAGCGGTCGCCATTCGCTGGTGGACGGGCTGGATGTTGCTTTGCTTGGCTTGACTTCCCGTGGGACCGAGGCAGCAGCAGCTGCGAGTATTCTTTGCGATTGCAGCGGCGGAAGGACCGGGATCGGCCGCTGCTGAAGCGGGATTGGCCGAAGCGGAGATAGTTCATGCACTGCGTCAAGTCACGACGCACGGGCTTGTACTTTGTCCACTCGATGACGGTGCTGTGGATGGCTTTGATTTGCTTGAGGTCCTTCAGCGTGGTAGTATCGTGCTCCAGGTGCACCAGGCACTGGCGGAGACAGAGGTGGGGCACCACACGATGCAATCACACTATTGTTCTCATAGGCTGAGGTTCTTGCGCCAAGTGGTGCCCTACCAAATAACAATAGCTGGCGACGCCAGTGGCACCAGGTACAGCTGATCACGGTAGGTCCGGGAAGTGTCATGCCAGCGGCCAGTTTCCTCCAGAGCTTCCTTCAGCTCCTTTTCGTCCACGTCGTCGAGGCCACGCAGCACGACTTTGAGGGGTTTGCTGGGTAGTTTCACACCTTCGACGCACAGTCGAAAAATGCACTTCAGACCCCGGGCGATCAGTTTCCTGAGGTCGGGGCGAAGGTCCGAAGGGTCCCCTTTCACGAAAATTTGCGGGCACTTCTCCATCCGCTCAGGTGATTTATCGTGGGACAGATGCTGCTGTTTCTTCCGTTTTTTTTCGTGATACCCAGCAGATTGCCGGCATCACCATCCTTGAGCGAGGAGTACTTGTTGCTCAATAGAAGCTTTTCACTTCCCTCGTCGGGAGCAACCTGGATGCTTTCGCGTTTTATTCGCGACCGATTTGGCCGCGGTATCTCCCATGAAACGACAGACATTGAAATGGAAAACAAGAGGATGGGCGAAGTATGATTACTTTCTTACTCTAAGCACCGATAGCACCTGTCCATTGAAGGTGACTAGAGTTTGCTCACTGGGCATACTGACCAACCGATCTTCAACTTCCCTCACTCCATTACCATTTTGGCTTCCGCAATCGGTAACCTAAGATAGGCTACCTGCGTGCCAAAAGGAACGTCTCTTAGGCGTACAAAGGCCTTCTCGAGCTGTGTATAGCACTGGTCTCTGACGGCAGAGACGACATCATCCGCTATCGTGACCTCGTCCAGTTGCTTGCCTCACATCAGCGCCATCACCCAAGACCGCTTGGACCAGCTTCCTATAGTTCATCCCACTAGCTTGCGCTCCGCATTTTAGAACGAAGAGCATTTCACTGGTCTTGACGTCTGACGCTTCGCACGTCTTGACCCAGCGTCGAAAGCTTTTCGGCCGTCCGCACTTATCCTTATCAGTCTTCCCCAACAAGGCCTCGCCTCTGTCCTTAGCTTTCTTTGCGGATCAAGATGCGTTAGACTTCTGCTTTGCCCTACTGACCACCTGCCAGGGTCCGGGCAGCACAAGTCAGACAAAAATAATTGCCGCAACTTGATTGTGACTGAATCCGATCATATATGAGTTGCAGCAACTTATATGAAACATGTATGCTGCTAGGGGGACTTTCGGTCCTGTGTGGGTGAGATTTAATAGCAATTGGGCAATCCGCTCAGAGCGTGCATTGATGACAGACATATAAATATCATCCGTATAACGGTTCGGTTGCCAACATTGACTAGTGAATAGCAGGCCATGACTTTGCCTCTTTCCTCGTCGGGCACGCCCGGAGTTGCACCACATAACATATGTGTAACTCGGGTAGCAAAAGTTGTACCCTTATAACACTTTTTATTTATTATACGGAACATCGAAACGTCAGAAGATAGTATAACAGTATTTGATCTAACAAGGGGTCACGCGACTTATATTGTATATCTGAATACGATTCGCATTGGAATTATACATAAGATTTTTCTTAGTGGCGTTGGGTGTTTAGGAGCTGAAATTGTTTTTTATAATTAATTGGAGATTGGGGTAAACAATATTAAAGTAGAAAAGAAAGGAGTTTAGGGTATGTAACTGATTTAATTATTGATATTGATTCGACAAACTCGAACAAAATCCATTCGTACGCCACGCACGGGCTCTTAACCAGTAAACGATGAATTTGTTTGATGTTTGGTTGAAATATTATACAAGGTTAAAATACTTCAAACTTCCATTTACTTCCGATATATTCACTTCTAAATGGAAGTTTGGAAGAATGGAAGTTTGAAGTATTTTAACCTTGTAACATTTTCCCCTAAGACGCTCAATATTAATTATTTCATGAAATATTATGTTTTTATTCGAAAACCGTATCAAATGCTCATTCATTGCTATAAGCATATTTATTATCCGCATTTCTCAAACATTTCCCATGTGTGCCGTCTCTCCCAGTGGTGTGGCAGCGCACCCGAATTTGACTTTTTTCTAACATGTATGTAACCGACTTTTTGTCTTTCAAAAGTCTTCTACACTATGTTTCCTTAAACTATCAATAACAACAACTAGAGTTTCATTTATCGGATTATTTTGAAGAAATATTGATTTTTAAAAAGGTGATGCCTCACCTGGATTTACCCTCAGTTAAATGTTCAATGCACAGTTTTGGTGTTTTCTGTTTCGTTTTTACATGTCGTTGAAATTGCTCTACTTTTGGTATAGAGTATTCGGAATACTATCAACCCAAAAGTAATGTTCTAATAATGAAAAGAATGCCATGAAAAGAGATGACATTAATATCGTACATCGTAATAACCTATTCAAATTACGTGCTTCATGGCATGATAAAGATAATTTGATTTCAATGTTGAATCATCACATTTTCATTTAATATGATATCCAAATTGGAATCACTTCACAGTTGCGATGCTCTCCTGCATCGATAAGCAATCCATATGATAAGCGAGTTTGCTTTCGTACGATTGATAATTTATAATGTTGCTTCTAATCTATCTATTTTGTGATTGTTACGCATCGTAGACAAACATTGGTGTATCCCTCGTCATCCTTTCGAAAAAACCGAAGACTGCGTATATAAAGATTCGTTCCCAATGTAGAACAGTTCTAAGGAATATACTTTTCAACACATGTTGAATAAAATCTAGATTTTTACCATGCTGACTCGAAAATATTATATCAATTTTAGAGGAATTTTATTTTCGTATGATAAATAAGTTAAAATGGATAAAAGACGAACATTTCATCAAAAATCGCCTGAAAATAGAAGTTTACCCTACAAATAAATCAAATTAGATTTCATCAAATATAAATTGGTTAGTAACAGCATAGGAGAGACCTTCTTTTGGATGCAATGCGTCATTTTTAAAAACAATGTAAAAAATTGATGATAGAAAAATAAATATCATTATACTTTGGCTACAGATCTTGCTCTTTGTAGTCTTGGAAAAAAGTGTTATAATTTTCTGATCATATGGTATTTGTTTACACTTGAAAATGACATAACGATGTTCCCGTTCCCAATTATAACAGTTTTGCCTCATCGAAAGGGGGTCAACTTTTTGATTGGATTTTGTTCGACGATCCACTTATGTTATGTGGTTGCACGCTCGAGAAGACAGCACACAAGCGATCAAATCAACGGAAAGCTCGTTCGGCTGAATTTGGCCACACAGGTTCCTTGAGCCGATGGCATCGGCCTTTTGCGGCCTGGCTTGGTGCCTTTCGACTTTTTGGGCCGAGAAGTCGCCTTCTCGGGTCGATGCCCTTCGAGCTCCCCTGCACCCCGATCTGTTCCGTCTTTTGTGGTCGAACATCGTTTGGTTTTGCTCTGAGTGCCTTCGACGTATTTCTGCTTGGGCCGTTTCGGGTTTTGGCGCATTCTTTTCCTCATTGGCCGTCAGGCCGAACTCAATCGCCTCTTGGGCCATAGTCGCTCCTTCAAGGAAGCACAAGTCATCGGTTTGGGCACCTTTGTCGGCCTTCTCTCTTTCTACCACCCGCCTGATAAGAGCGTACTGTTCTTGTTTTGCGATTTGAATCAACCTGGCGAAGCATCCGAAGATTATGTTTCAGTCCCTTACTGATTTTTTGCCTTGCGCTCGCAAACTGGATGATATTATCGAGTTGCTCGGCGTCCACCCGCATCCCGGGTAGTGGCCCGCCAAGAGTGCTGATAGGGCTATAACCAGGGCCGGATCTAGGGGGGGTCCGGGGGGGCCGTGGCCCCCGGCCCCCACAAATATTATGTACCAAAACCAACCTTTTTTGTACATTTTGAAGCCCCCACAAGCTGTCGGCCCCGGGGCCCCCCTCCGGCTAAATCCGGCCCTGGGTTTAGCACCTGCATAGCTAACGTATCAACAAAAGAAGAATTAATTTTGAATCACTCATTGTGGCTGCCGTCGAAACCTACTGGAGTAGTCACCTTTAATGATACCATGGTTATCCTTGCATGCCTAACGCCCATGGGAGACCATGCGAGGGATGACATTTACGAGTTCAGAGCCAGATCAGCGCAAGTCAGGAAAGGGTATCTGAGCCTGCTCCCACTCAGCAGGCAAAACTAGGTGGCAGGATTGAACAGTGTTCAGTTATACGCTATCGAAACATGCTGCAAGTGTTCATCAACAGATGCCTGCGGTAAATAATTCGTTCCTAGTTGCAACACAACTTGATCTCACACAACGAGCTCCATCGTCGCTGTAAACAGAGGCCGATAGAAACTGAAATTCGGGATCGGAAGTGGGGCTGGGTCGCTCCACTTGACATAGGGGCAGAAGCGAAATCTGTAAACAAGAACTAGACTGGAACCCAGCAGGACATCGCAGCAGAGGCAGACCCAGGCGGCGTAGCCCTAATAAAGAAATGAAACAAGTCGACCAAAATCTATCCTGACAACAGGTTTAAGCGATATTTGGACATCGCTCAGAATGGAGATCTTTCAAGACAACTCTTCACACCACTCGGGGTCTGCAGGACCCATAAGGAAGCCCTTTGGCGGTAGCTAGTAGGATGAGATCAGTTACCAAAAGTAAACAAACTCTATTCTCCAATGGAAAAAGGCATTCCAATCAGTAAAACTTTAAGGTGATTATAGAATGAAGCCAGAAATCGGCCATTTTGTAAGCCACGTGCTTTTCCAATATTTTTTTCAAGAGCACGAGATGTAAGAACCATAACGCGTATGGGACTGAAATAATGGTAGATCGTTTGCTTAGTTATGCTGAACAATCATAATTTGAGTTTCGGCACTGTACAAAAACTATTACGCCAGATTTGGGGTTTTGGAAATGTATGTAGATAAACGTGTGGTGAATTTGAAATTCACCACGGGCTTCATTCTATAATCACCTTAAAGAGTAAATTGGTTTGCTTATATTTCACTGTACCGTATCTGGAGCGCACCACACCACCATTTGATGCCTGTAAATGACAAATCACCAAGAAGCGCCTCATTTGGTAACAAAACAGGCAACGATAGTGAACTCTTTTGTGGCAGTAACAGCCCATGACAAAGCCATCAAAACAAAACAACAAAAGCAAAAAAATTAAATAACAAACGCACACATACGCACAACCACACGGGCCAACACGGACAACCACAATAACTCGCGTTGCACCGCGTGGTTCAGAGGAGAGTATGAGGACATGATCAACAATGCGAAAAATAAGGATTTCAAGATGCGAATGAATACGGCACTCGTCAAACAGTTATTGTGTGTGAGCCCCTGGTCGGAACAAAAGCGTTCTCTGGCAGTAAGCGCGGCGGCAGTGGAAGCGACGCCACTGACACAGCGCTACAATGAATCGGTTCAGTTGACTAGCGACCAGTGAAATGCGTATGCAGGGGAAAGTGGTCTAAATCGTTGATCGTTTTGAATACCAAACGAAACCATGAAATGTGAAACATAATTGTGACCTTCACGGTAAGATGTTAATCGGAAAAGTGTTCATGATTTTTCAACCAATTTTGATTTCAAAATGAAAGTTATACAACAGAGATGCATATTAGGACACACTCCCCACACATCGTCCGTATACTATATACCAGTAGATCCCATCGGATGGACGATGGCAAACTGCATCTCCGTGTGCGATGAGGGCGAGTTGGGGCATCATCGTTATCGCACACAGGACATTGAGTTCAATGATGGTGAGATCGGTCGGAAAGACCGCGGGGAGGTTTTAGCCTTCAGATGTGTATTGTTGTGATTTCCTTCATCGTTTATTAAATATTCAACATAAAATCGTTCGAGCTGAAGTGATTGGGGGATATGCGTGGATAGGGGGGCAGTTGGTACGGATGGTGGCACTGCTTCGCATCATTTCAAAGTTTAAAAAATAGAAAGCAGTCAGTGAGATGTGAAGCTGGAAAAAATGAGCGAATAAAAATAACAGAGGGGACGAGTATTTATGGGAGCCGTAGCAAAGGATTGTTGAATTTATTGATTTTTGACCTGATAGAAGTATACTAATGTATAAAGGCTAAAAGATGCTTAAGTGGTAATTGTGGAATGAATTTGAAAATTTGGAAAATGATTCGTTCACTTTATGTAATTTGGTTGTAGACTTGAGTAGAACCCAGACGGGAATTCTTGTTAAACTGTTTGTCACAGCCGTTAACGAGCGTTAATCTGCCTCCCAACGACTTCTCACAAGAGTTGGAAATCTCAGCCGAAAAAATTAACGACCTATATCAAAACATCTTAAAACATAAAGGCCTCAGGCTTCACAACATACTGAGCCTGGAACTCTACACATGGGCGCCAAATTTTTCTCAGCAATTCCGCAAATCTTTAGTCAGGCTGAGCCGGAGCCATATCTCATCAGTTTGAAGTAAGCAAAGCCATTCCTATATGCTAGACTTTCATATGTGGGTCTTGAAAAACAATATTTAACTCAAACTCAGTCAGCTGGAACTCAAATGATCCCTTCTGAAGAATGCCACGAACCGCTAAAGCACATCACCGAAATAGTCCTGCCCATCTGAACTGCTGCGTAATCAGCCGAGACCAGGATCTACAACAGCAGCAACGCGTACTCTCGTATTTACATTGCACAACTTTTCTGCCAATGCCATGATGCGTGAGTGCGGCGAATGAAGTTCTCCACATGTGGATATCGGAAAACTCCACCCGCCAATGTGGGCGAAGTATATTTAGACCGCATTGCAACGGGAAGACCGAGCACGTGAATTCGCGTTTTCCTCACATGCGTAGCCCTAGCTCTATTATAATTTTTTCCCAGCATCGAGATGCTCTCGAACAGTTACCGGTTTGGTCCTGGCGCTGCCAACCCCCCAAGGACCCCGTACCGAGACGAGGATTGAGTCAGTTTCGCTGATGCTCTGCTCTGGCGTAAACAAAAGCGGATGTAGTTGATGAAATGGTTGAGGTAGTGAGGGAGGAAGCTGTTCCTAAAGAGAAGTGATGGCTGTGAGTTTGACAGGTAGCGGTCGTCCCTGGCAGTGTTGGCAGACAACGTAGGGAACAATTCTCGAGTGAGGACAAACTCTAGACAAGCAATAAGTTTTTTGAAATTTAGTATTATCCTAAATTAATCAGGAAATTTAACTTTAATTATATTTTCAATCAATTGAATCTTGAGATAGAAGAACGAGCTTTTGGGACGGCAACACTGGTGAAAAAGAATTGTCAGAGGGGATTTTTTTTCTGTTTGTCGTGAGCTTCGAGTTCATGATGCGCTGCGGATGATGCGATCAATGGTTTGGTCCACGCGGTTGTTTCGCCGGGCCGAGGGGGCGCTTCTGGGCTGTTTTAGGACGGATAGAAAATATAAAAACAATTTTCAGTTTGAAAAAAAAAAACCTACACTTGGGGTGAAAGTCTGGGCCACGCAAAGGATCGGATGGGAAAACTGGAGCAGGTTGATGCAGTGCTCAAACAATGATTATGTTTTAAATTGGATACTTGCTGCCGCTGCGATAAAGAGAAAGGAGGGAGTTTTCGGAGCGGAATGAGATCGTTATCACTGCTCAAATTGGTTTTAAAGTGCCGGTCGTATAAATGCAAAGAATGTTATTGATTTTCAAATGATTTGCGGTTACGGATGAATGACAGAATTTTCAATGCACGGGATATGAACATGATTACAGTGCTGTAGCTGAAGTGAGAGATTTAAAATCATCATGACGAAAAGTCGACTGTTTCGAATATTTTCTTAGAAAACAGTTTTCTAAGTTTCATTTGTATTTGAGTCAAAAACTAATCAAAAGCGGGGGCAGGTTTTAATACCGAAGCTCCAACAATCATGAGTTGACTTCAACGCAACGAATGCTAACTACCACACCTTTTTAACGACAAATGGCATCAAATTGTTTTTTTTACAAAAGTTAGTATATCCACGAAAATTAATATCGGTACCAGTTATGACGGAAAACTTCCACGCCTACGCTACGCTACGCCTGCCAATTATTCTTTAACGAAAATTGTGAACTCCACAAAATTTCATTGAATTTCGGAAAGTACCAATATTGATATGAAAAACTGGTGTGGTGGTGGAACCAAACTCAATGTGAGTACCGTGGGTCATTAAAATCCGTACACTCAAATACTTCAATATATGTGAACCTGTCTAGAAAATACTAATCTAAAGCAAATAAGACATTCATCGTTGATTCAGATGCAGAGGCCACTCTATTTTTGAAGCGTTCCTTTTTTGCAAGAAAAAACTACGAAAAATATGATAAAATAATGAACAGAATGGATTTCGGTTCCCCACGGTACCTAATCCGTTGAAATATTGCCAACACAACATTTTACATAGGGAAATTTTATGTTTATTAGAAGATTGATTTCTTGACACTTTTTTACTATCACTGTACATTTGCAAACTTTAGCTATTTCTTAAAATCCAACATCACAGCTGATATCTTGACAAATTCCTCGTCGAATATCGATTCAAGATTGCAGATACTTACGTATTATTGATCGATAATTCGGTAATGGCTGCCGTAGCCGTAGCAAAATAAGGTTCTGGTAAATTACAATTACTGTTAAAATTTACCAAATTTTGATTTGGGAATTTCTCGACGAAAAGCTAAATGATATTTCTGGGAAATTTGAAAAATGCTGGGAGGAGGGAGGAGGAATTCCCGGAGGAACTGTTAGGCAAGTGTTAGGTAAAAAGTTACCCATATTTAGCGGAAATCCTGAATACTGGCCTGTCTTTATAAATAGTCTCCGACAATCTACTACTGCTTGCGGATACACAGAAGCCGAAAATCTAATTCGTCTACAGAGATGTCTTCAAGGCTGAGCTCTCGAAACAGTTAAGAGTCGACTGCTTCTGCCATCTGAAGTGCCCCACGCCATCAAGACACTTTGCACTCTCTACGGACGTCCGAAACTGCTCGATAAGATTCATCATGTAACGACGCCAAGGCACGACCGATTAGACACCTTGATCGATTTTGGAATATCAGTACAGAATCTCGTGGATCATCTCGTTGCTGCTGATCAAAGGGACCATCTTTCGAATCCGGTTCTGATGCGACAGCTGGTGGAAAAGCTACCGGGGTCGATGCGGTTGAATTGGGCTGACTATAAAAGCCGCTTCCAGGTAGTAAATCTGGAAACATTCGGAATGTTTATGTCGGGACTAGTGAAGTCGGCCAGCGAAGTCACCTTTGATCTTCCAGGGACTAGCTTCTCCAGAGAGGATAGGCGAAAACAGAAAGAGACGGGGTCTATCCATGCTCACACTTCAGGATCAGCAAACCCAATGGCAAGAGGGAAATCATCAACTGCCTCCAACAAACCTGCAAACAAGTCAACTAACATAGAGGAGCGGTGGAAACTTGTTCAGCAAAAAGGGTTGTGCAGAACCTGCCTCAACAGCCATGTGAAATGGCCATGTAGGTCATGGCAAGGTTGTGGATCGAAGGGATGTCACCAAAAGCATCACACTCTTCTACACTCTTCCTCTGTGCTTGATAACGTGAACATTTATGCGAGTGATGTGTCAATGGGAGAGCTTTCATGGCCGCTCTTCCGCATCTTACCGGTAGTTCTCTACGCGAATCAGCGTTCACAGCTACTTTTTGCCTTCATCGACGAGGGGTCGTCATATACTCTTTTGAAAGACTCCATCGCTAACAATATAGGTGTGTCGGGATCAACGAAGCCACTAACTCTGCAGTGGACAGGTAACGTCAAGCGGATAGAATCGAAATCGAGACTAATTCAAGCAGAAATAACCGGAACCAACGATTCTACCAGGTACAAACTGTTTCGCGCTCGGACGGTTAGTACGCTAGTGCTACCGTCGCAGACGCTGAACTATCGTGAACTAGCCCAACGGTTCCCACACCTTCGTGGACTTCCAATTGATGACTACGAATCCGTTCAACCAAAACTATTGATTGGGCTTGATAATCTCCGACTCTGTGTTCCACTCAAACTCCGCGAAGGACATCAACACGAGCCAAGTGTCGTTTGGGTTGGAGCATTTATGGATGTATTCCAAAAGAAGTACGTTATCGTGCAGTCGTCAACTTCCACGACGCAACGGCTTCCACTCATGATCGTGAAATGAGCGAGCAAATGCGTGATCACTTCGTCCTAGAGAATTCTGGAGTTGCTGCTTCGCACGACAAATTGGAATCCGAAGAAGATAAACGAGCGAAACGCATCCTGTTAGAAACAACAAGGCGTACGGAAGATGGTTCCAGATTTGAAACGGGTTTATTATGGAAGGTAGACAACCCAGACTTCCCTGACAGCTATCCAATGGCGGTCCGCCGGCTTGAATCTTTGGAACGGAAACTCCAGAGAAATCCGTAATTGGCCGAGTGGGGAAGTAATCAGATTACGAAGAACGAAGCACAAGGGTACGCGCACAAAGCCACGTTGGCCGAACTAACTTTAGTAAGTGCTAGTCGTGAGTGGTACCAACCTCTTGGTGTCATCGTCAGTCCAAAGAAGCCGAAAAAGGTCCAACTGATCTGGGATGCAGCGGCAGAAGTAGGTGAAACTTCATTCAACTCCAAGCTTTTCAGTGGACCAGACTTACTGGTTCCATTACCGAAAATACTGTACAACTTCCGGCAGTTTCCTATCTCCGTCAGTGGCGATCTGACGGAAATGTTTCACCAGATGAAAATCCGGTTGCCAGACCACCAGTCGCAACGATTTCTCTTCCGTGATAAGTCTACTGATTATCCACAGGTCTATGTCATGGATGTGGCCACCTTTGGGTCTATTTGCTCACCAGCATTGGCCCAATATATTAAGAACCGAAATGCTCAAGAATTCGCGAAGAGTTTCCACGTGCTGCAGAGATCATCGTAAACAAGCATTATGTGAAAGACTCTTTGGATAGTTTCAGGACGGTCGAAGAAGCCATTGACGTAGTGAACGAGGTGAAGTTGGTGCATTCGGAGGGTGGATTCACACTAAGACATTCTATTTCCAACAAGTTGGAAGTACTACGTGGTATCGGTGAAATTGCTGTAGAAGAAACCAAAAATCTGTCACTGTAAAGAGGAGAACCCTGTGAGTCTGTGTTGGGAATGAAATGGCAACCCAGAGAATTCGTATTTACATATTCTTTCGTAATGAGAGATGATCTACGGTCACTTCTAGAATACGGCCACATTCCATCAAAGCGAGAGGTCTTAATAGTAGTAATGACACTTTTTGATCCACTTGGTTCGATCGTCCACGGCAAAATCCTAATTCAGGATATCTGGACGAGAGGTACTGACTGGGGCGATGCTTTTCCTGGAGACCTGTACGAAAGGTGGCAATAATGGACAAATCCGTTTCCAACACTGGACGGATTACGAATACTTAGATGCTATTTCCGGTCTGTTGATCCAGAAAACTGTGCAGGTTTGCAGATCCATGCCTTCTGTGATGCCAGTGAAGCGGCTTTCTCCTGTGCAGCTTACTTTCGACTGGAAATTGAGAACGAAGTGCAAGTATCACTCCTCAGTTCGAAAAACAAAGTCGCACCACCTAAAAGCTGCTGTGCTCGGCACTCGGCTGCTAGAAACTATGCAAAATAATCATAGTCTTCTTATTTCCTGACGATTCTTCTGGAGCGATTCGAGTACTGTTCTTTCATGGATTCGCTCGGATCATCGCCGCTATAACAAATTCGTTGCTTTTCGCATCGGAGAAATTCTGACAGTCATCGATCCTTTGGAATGGAGATGGATTCCCACAAAATTGAACGTTGCAGATCAAGCTACGAAGTGGAATAAAGGTCCACATCTATCGATGGAAAATTCATGGTTCCGAATAGCGAGCTTCATTTTTAAACCAGAAAACCTGTGGCCAGTACAGGGTCCAACGTCTTCGACGAAAGAAGAACTCCGCCCGAGCGTCACTATTCTCCACCATCACGCACGACCGATAGATATCTCTCGATTCAATTCATGGACAAAACTTCAACGATCGGTAGCATTCGTATATCGCTACGTGGACAACTGCCGGAGGAAGAAAAATCAAGTCAGGGGTTCTTACTCGAACGAACTAATGCGAGCTGAAGAACTGCTATGGAAAATCGCCCGGAGAGAAGCTTTTTCGGAAGAATCATCTATTCTGGCCGCATCGCAAGGACCACCAGAGAATCGTCACCGTATCGTTCACAAATCTAGCCCCATCTACAAAACTTGGCCGTTCATGGACGATCACGGGGTTATAAGAATGCGTGGCAGAATCGGTGCTGCTCCATATGCACCGATCGAAGCTAAATATCCGGCTATCCTGCCAAAGAACCATCCAATAACATTCCTCATTGTTGATTGGTTTCATCGCCAGTATCGTCACGCCAATCGGGAAACGGTAATTAACGAACTTCGCCAGAAATTCGAAATACTGAAGCTAAGATCGCTGATCGTGCAAGTTATGAAGAGTTGCATGTGGTGTCACATCGTAAAAGCTGTCCCAAGACCCCCGGTGATATATTCACTTCCCAAAATACGCTTTACCCCCTTTGTTAGAGCATTCACGTTTGTTGGACTAAGACTACTTTGGGCCAATACACGTTAGGGTTGGTAGAAGCCTCGCTAAGCGGTGGATAGCTTTATTTACATGCCTTTCGATCAGGGCAGTACATTTGGAAGTGGTACATTCTCTCAGCACGGAGTCATGCATTATGGCCGTGCGTCGCTTCGTATCTCGCCGGGGTCCTCCAAGAGAGTTCTACACGGATAACGGCACCTGTTTCCAAGGTGCAAGTCGGGAGCTCAAGGAAGAAATCATCCAGAGAAACCAAGCCCTAGCGTTAACTTTTACTAGTGCTGAAACTAGCTGGAAAATGATCCCCCCGGTGGCACCTCATATGGGTGGAGCCTGGGAGCGGCTCGTTAGATCGGTCAAGGTTGCGACTGCGGCAATTCTTGAGGCAGCACGCAAGCCCGACGACGAAGTTTTGGAGATTGTTGCGCAGTACATATTACTGAAGGTCAGTACAATAAATGCAATTTTCGGTAATTTGTAAAAAATACAGTTTATTTCGGTGAATTATATGACGGCTTCGGTAAACGAGGGTATAAGTATACACTTAATTTCGTCGTTTACAGGTTTTCGGTATTTTTTTTTTGTTGCATTTACTGGCACATCGGTTATTAATTATGTTTACAGAACACATTCGGTAAAATTTATTACCGAAATACGAAACGAAATCTGAGTGTGTACGTCATCCGCGAAGCCTTCTATTTTCACACCGGCCGGGAGACTTAAGCGTAATACTCCGTTGTACATAATATTCCACAGAACCGGTTCGAGGATCGATCCTTGTGGAACACATGCAGACACTACGATCGACTTTTGACCAGCATTCGCGTCGTATATCAGCACTCTGTTCTGAAAATAACTTTTTAGTATACTGCACAGGTAATCCCGAACTCTCAATCGGTGCAGGGAGTCAGCAATAGCTGCCCAGCTAGCATTGTTAAACACTGTTTGCCGGGCTTCGGTAATAGCACCAATTTCTGTCGTTCACATCGATCTGGGAAGTTTCCTTCGTCCATGCTTCTCTGGAGGCAGCTCCTGAACATATCTGGATCAGCAAGAATAGCGTGTCTAAGGACCAGGTTTGTAATATTATCCGGACCTGGTACCCTATTGAGCTTAAGTTTCCTTGCAGCTACGATAAGCTCTTCGTTGGTCACTAGCGGTATCACGTCGACTGACTCGTACGGGTTAGCGGGCCAGTTCGATGATTCATGCCTCGGAAACAACCCATCGACTATTTTGGCCAACATCTCCGGATATCTCTCAGGAGGTGCGCTGTTGGTCCTAGCCATCACTATCCTGTACGCATCTCCCCATGGGGTGTCATTCGCCATCCTGCACAGCTGTTCAAAGCAGGCTCTCTTGCTACATTTAATCTCGTAGTTCGGAGCTCTGCTCACTGTCTGGAATACCCCTCGTCTATCGACTCGTTCAGCGTCTGTTCTAGCACGTCACAACCTTCTTTTAGCTCTAAGACAGGTTTTACGAAGATCTGCGATCGTGTTCGACCACCAGTACACTGGTTGTCGAATACCTGGGGGCTGGGTCCTCCTTGACATCGCTATATCGTAGGCACGTGTTAGTACATCTGTCGATTCGTTACCGCTCAGTCCTGTAGTCCGACTTTCCCAACGCAGCGCTTCCTCCAACAGTTCCTGGTTGAACTGTGAGATACGCCAACCGAGATCAGTTGCACCGCCTCGCCTTTTCGTACTTTTCCGGGTATACCCGACCATAAAACGTACCTCCTGATGGTTGCTAGAAGTATGACCCTCGTGAACTATCCATCGTGGTTCTTCCATCCATCCTGCGCTGCCGAAGGTGACGCCGATACATGAATCACCGCTCGGTCCTCTAAACGTTGGCACTTGGCCTTTGCTATGACAAAACCCTCATCATCGGGAGAAGATATAATCTTCTGGATGGGGTATCGCCCAAAAGTCCAAATTCCCACCATACCGGACTTGTCCGCAATCCAACTGCCGTTTCCAGCAGGAATGCGGTATGGTCGGACTGCAAGGCAACATCAGCTTTACACTCAATAACCGACTGTTGTAGCAGCAGTTGAGCCGCCTCGCAGTGGTTCAAGTTTAGCTGTGTTACTTGCATGTCTGGACCCTTCTAGAGGCCGGACAGGCCTGAGCACCGGTGAGATGCCTGTTGTCTGCTCCCGGAGGACAGATCAGACATCTTGGTGCAGCCTGACAGGTGCGAGCCTGGTGGTTTTCGACTCCGCACCTACGGAACAGCTTACTGCGGTCAGGTCTCTTGCAGTCATAGGATTTATGACCGTGGCCAAGGCACCTGACTGGGTTGGCTTGGCTCAACTAGCACACCGACCAGCCCACCTTCAGTTTTACCTTATCCAGCACCTTCTTGGCCATAGGTACTTGGAATTAGGCAACCTGCATTCCCGCAAAGCCTTTGCGTAACCGAATGGCGGATTCCTGGATCTCTACATTGCACTGATCTCTCAGTGCGCCTGCCAGATCTCCGGCCTCGGTTATCTCATCCATGCCCTTGCACTGGGCTTGACGATAGTCGCTTCACCTCTGTCTTTTCGCTTGCCACTGCCATTGGAAGGCGCACCCTTTTTCTCACGGACTCTACCCTTCTTAGCAGTGACCTGCTCCGCTCCTTGTGTCGCACTCCTTGCGACCTGCTGACGACTGACAGCTCCGGTAGATAATCGATCAACTCTAAGAAGCAGCTGGAAATTAGCTCAATTCATTTGTAACGAGTTTTGGAAACGTTGGGTGAAAGAATACCTACCCGTAATCACACGAAGGTGTAAGTAGTTCGAAAAGACTAAGGACCTGGAAGCAGGTGATTTAGTAATGGTGGTCTGCGGCTCGGCCAGGAACCAATGGGTACGAGGACGCATCGAACAGGTGTTCCCTGGCAAAGATGGACGAGTACGTCAGGCACTTATTGGCATTACATCCTAAGGGTATGCGATAATACACGGAAACAAATGCATACCCACAATCATGAATAAAAAATCATGAAATCATGGATCATGCCAGTTCATGAAATCATGATTATAATTCATGATTTCAGGAACATTATTCATGGTACTACGCAATCTTCAACAGTCGACAAAATGCATAACCGGTTATACTTCGAACACTCCCTTCCCAAGAAGTGAGAACGGCTGAAAGGTAGCACGCTGGACTCTCACTCGGTGTACTCGAGTTCAAAACCCCTGTTGAACTTTTTTTAATTTTTCGATCTCAACAACCAAATCGTAACGCATTGGTTGCGTTACGCGAAAATAAATCATGAAATCATGATTTATATTCATGGTGTATTTTCATAAAATGAAAACGTGTTGGATTCATGAAATCATGAATTATTTTCTCATTTCCGGGAACGGATTTCTACCCGTGTACACTTTTTCCCGGCGAAACGTAACGAAAC
Organism: Armigeres subalbatus; assembly: GCF_024139115.2. Classification (NCBI taxonomy): domain Eukaryota; kingdom Metazoa; phylum Arthropoda; class Insecta; order Diptera; family Culicidae; genus Armigeres; species Armigeres subalbatus. The sequence goes on from NW_026943032.1 coordinate 57,603, forward strand.
GAAATTTAAAATGTCTATGTTGATTCGAAACGAAACGAAACGAAATATAGATTTGTTTTCGAGATCTCGAAACGATACGAAATCAAGGTCCATTCAATTCGAAATTCTTCGAAACGAAACGAAATTTCAAATATTTTTTACCGCGGAATTTTTGTTTAATTGCTTATATACGCAATTTAAATTAAATTTTTGGAAGTCCACTTTGAAGTCCACACTTGGGCCTTACAAATATTTAATTTAAATTATGTCCTACTGGTCTTCGAAAGGTTAAGTAGCGGGAGACAATAAAAAAAATAAAATGAAAAAAATATAAAACTGCTCGATTTATTAAAGATTGTTTTGAATCCTCGAAATAACCCGATTTGTTTTTTGTTGCCCGCTCAAAATTTTATTTTTGGGCACAAAAATCCGAGGGAGGGGGCATACTTCATATCGTCCTAAAGATAAGCAAAATGTATCCACAATACAATCAGCACGAGTTATCAGAGGTTCTATAGCGAATCCGATCATCGACCGATCCACTTCAGAGATGGCTAACCATCTGACATTTGTATATCTCGCGCTTAGGATCATAGGGGCGTAACTGCGTTGATCGATTTCTTCGATGCTTTCTTTTTAACAATGCAATGAACTTCAGTTTGCCATACATTTTATGGTTTGAGGTAGTAAAAGCTACCTTACACCTCAGAAAAAAATTCCGGGGCCGGGATTTTGATTTTCCGTGCCCAAATCCCGAAAACATCGCATATGTAAAAATTCATGGGGAAAAAATCCGCGGACCAAATTCCCGAGGTGTGAGGCTACCTTAAAAGATGGTTGCATTTTGCTTTAGAAGCAACAATAAAGGTTGTAGCTTTGAAACTATTGCGATAATAACAAAAGAAAAAATCAATGAAGAGAAATTAATGAAGTAACGCCCTTATGAAACTATGCGCGAGATATGATTTGTCACGATTTGTCATGTCTTTTAAGTTCCTTCTTTCCGTGATGCACTATACAGTAAGTCGATTTCTTTAATTAAGGTTCAAGAAAAGTTGGACGATGAAAAGAGCTTTGTGTTGAATTCGAATTGATGTGTTGAATTCGAATTAGTATGGTAAATGCAACGTAAATTGCCTACATTTAGGCGGTTAATAGCTTTGATGCGATTATATCACGCTGCTTAAAAATAACTCAACTATGAGAGTAATGGATTGCGTCACGGCTAAATTGATTAATGATTTAAAATGTGCATGTACACAGCGTATTTGATAAAAGAAAAATAGAAATATTATTCAAACCGCATGAGATATTAGCAAACAAAACAATAGTGTCCAACTAGGAAAGTTTCTCCGCCGAATGAAATTAGTTGCACTCGAATCGGTAAAGTCCTTCTATATGAAACGTGTTTAACAATAAAAAATTCTCGGGGCTACACACATACACACACACAGTCAGACATGTGCTCAGTTTTTCGAGCTGGGTCGATTGGTATGTAACACTATGGGTCTCCGAGCCTTCTATCAAATTTTGGCTTTTGGAGTGAAATTATAGCCTTCTGGTACAACTTTGTTGTACGAGAAAGGCAAAAATACGAAATAATGTAGTGGTTTGATGCCAATCTTTGTTCTTCCTTAAGTGCAAGAAACAGCTGCTATAGACAGTATGATCTGAACCTGTAGGCAATCGTGAGTTTTTACTTTCAATCCTATTGATCTTTCAATCCATTCTGGACTTTGGCAAATCGCATGCAAAGCTTAAGAACTACCTACGACGCTCCAATGTTACAAACATATTCAGCAAATAGTCAAACAATTTTACAAAATTTAACTTAAGAACTGTATGTATATTTTGTTGATTCGCTGAATATTGACTGCTTATTACAGAAAAGTTATATGGAGAATCTTAAATCCTCAAAAAATGTTATTCTTACTTTCGGTGAGATCCAGGAATCCATGGATTTGCGTGCTGAACAACGTTATCAGTATAACTAATTCTTATTACGAACATTTAAACTCTAAGCCTGACGTACTAAAAATTGCGTTAAATCCGACGCATTTTCGTTAAAAATAGGATAACCCAAAAATTGCTTTTCGTTTTCTGTTGAACATTTCCAACAAAACACTGAAGACGTTTTCTAGAAGAAAATTCAATACGTATTTGTCGACTCGGAATGGGGTTACGTAAATAGTAGGCGTCAATATATTGCGGATCTTTTGAAATTTTTCCATTTTGCGGATTCCGTAAAGTTCTTCCGCAGCTGTCAAAGTTCTTCGCAGGATTTGAAACACTGAAACAAAAACCAGATATTTAGTGCGGTCATCGAAGTATGCCATGCGAAACGAAACAGAAAATGTATAAAACGAAAGAGAAAATGTATAAAACAGCCTCTATGATTTTTTTAAGCGGCGCAGCCGAAATTTTAAGTAATTTGAAGTACGATTTTAGTTTAAATTAGTTTACAAACTCCGCGGATTTCCGTTAAAATTTAGTTTTTGCTGGCGAAATTTTTTAGATTAAATTTTAACGAAACAAAACCAAAACATCAGATTTCGCCATGCTTAAATTCCACAAAATTCCGCGGAATTTGGTTTTGAATCAACTGAACCGATTTTTTTCGAAATACCGCATATGCTTATTACATCTCCACACTGGGACAGAGCCGCCTCGCAGCTTAGTGTTCATTAAGCACTTCCACAGTTATTAACTGCGAGGTTTATAAGACAAGTTACCATTTTTGCATTCGTATATCATGAGGCTAACACGATGATACTTTTATCCCTAGGGAAGTCGAGACAATTTCCAATCCGAAAATTGTCTAAACCGGCACTGGGAATCGAACCCAGCCATCCTCAGCATGGTCTTGCTTTGTAGCCGCGCGTCTTACCGCACGGCTATGAAGGGCCCACACTGGTGCGCACTGCAACGGGAATATTTCGAAGACCAGTAGTCAAGCTAGCTGTTTTGGACATCGCCGATCAGGCTAAACCTGGACCATAGGCTAATGGAGCTTAACAAAATCACCGTACAGTAAGTATTTGTCATATAAGCTCGCGTAAAGAAACTTATTTTCAACAGGAATTCCATTCTTCTAATGACTCTAAATTGAATAAAAATGAACTTCTCAAGAAGTGTATGGAACCTACTTCCGCAATAATCTATTTATAGATATCGGTCAAGTAAAAATTCTTCGATGTCGTGCAGAATTTTCATTCGAATAATGTTTAACGACGACAGCGCTTATGTCTAGTTTTTAAAAATATTGAACCTGTGAGTTTTTTTTTGTGCCTTTCTCGTACAACAAAGTTATAAGAAGGCTATAATTTCACTCCAAAAGCCAAATTTTGATAGAAGGCTCGGAGACCCATAGTGTTATATACCAATCGACTAAGCTCGAAAAACTGAGCACATGTCTGACTGTGTGTGTGTGTGTGTGTGTGTAGCCCAGGAATTTTTATTGTTAAACACGTTTCATATAGAAGGACTTGACCGATTCGAGTGCAACTAGTTTCATTCGACGGAGAAACTTTCCTAGTTGGACACTATTGTTTTGTTTGCTAATAACTCATCCGATTTGAATAATATTTCTATTTTTCTTTTAACAAATACGCTGTTTACATGCACACTTTAAGTCATTAATCAATTTAGCCATGACGCAATCAATTCAAGACAAAATTTTCAAAACGACTTATCTGCTTTTGTAAACAAAGATTCAAACAACGATTTGACGAATCTGATAGCTCTCCCACGCAAACCAACACCACCAATAGGTAGGTGAAGGTTGCCGCTACCTGTTGATGGTATTGGTTTGCGTGGGAGAGCCATCAGATTCGTCAAATCGTCGTTTGAATCTTTGTTTACAAAAGCAGATAAGTCGTTTTGAAAATTTTGTCTTGAATTACTCTCATAATAATTGCTTAAAAATTACTCAATTATTGAGTAATTTATAAGCAGCGTGATAGAGTTGCATCAAATATTTTAACCGCCAAGATGTAGGCAATTAGCACAGCATTTACAACATTAATTCGAATCCAACATATCGAATCGAGAAAGGCATAATCACCACTTGGGGATAAATTTGGGTTTTAAACTTATGAACACTTGTTTGCCGTTCCACATTCAGTATGAAATGTTCGCTTCTCATTGCAATTGACATCGAAATCAGAATGTATTTGAACATTCCCAAACATTTGCCAGGATCTCGAATATCCAGGGACATGCGACATTTTCTATTGAAAATTTTGGGGAAATCTAAGTATCTTTGTTGCAGATGGCAACCTAGTTTATAAACAAAATTAACCTAATAAAAAATAATGTTTTTCCTGTTAGAAAATTGAGCTAAAAGTGCAATATTATTCTTAAATTTAATAAAAAAAACTAGCCCCAAACAAGTCTCTTAGTGATGCATTAACACTGCATTAACTGAAATGCGACAGCTTCCAACTGTAGAACATTTCAGTAAGAGGCATACAAAAATCGCCATCACAGCCCATACACCGGTCTCTGTCAGTTAATTGCTCCGACATGATTGCAACGCCCTTGAATTTTAAAGCAAACAAGTGCCCTACCTCAATTCCATTCAGCGCAGCAGCGAAACGATGGCACCATGCAAGTTCAAGAGCCCTTCGGACGCTCGAGTCCTAATTAGGAGTTAGGCTACTTGCATGGCCAGCAGCGACGTCGCGGTTGACAATGTTCGCCTCGTGCCCCCCTCCCTTCTCTCAACCCCACCAAATGACCGTCATCAAAGTTCGACCATGACGGATCGGACAAACCGAAGCGGAAGGGGTCTCATCATCGGTGACGGAGTCTCGTCTCGTCGACCAGCAGAGCTAGGTAAGTGACCGAAAAATGACTGTAATTTGGACGGGAGGGATTCTAAGAGCTGATGCGATGTTCGGTTGATGCTGGTGCTGGGGGTTCTCATTAGCATATTTGCATGTGCACCTAATAGCGTACCAGATAACGGCTCAGCATATCTGGCTACCGGCCGTCTCGTGTATTGCTCTCTAGACTCAAGACTAGAGTAGAGACTGATCACAGTGGTCAAGGAGAAGGATGATGACAACATTGTAGGCATATATTTAAGCACTCAATTGGAGGAAACTGACAGATTTGCGACGGTGACGACCGCACGGTGCTGCGTGTGCTCATTTTCGCGCAAGAACAACATCCAATGTCAAGGCCCTCATGGTGGTAAGAACTGCCAACACGATCCGCGGCACAGGAAAACTAGTTGACTCGAAGCAATGCGATGTGCGTACCGTTGCTGAAAAATCCACCGATCATGTTGCCCTGTGTTGGTTATTATCGTGTACCCTAAGTGGTGGCCGTCCATTGCCGTCGACGTCAATGGATCGTTATTATCGCGATTATGACCGATAATATCATGTCTCCATCAATGAGAATCGGACTTGCTGTGCGTTGTGGCGATCGTGATTGGATGTCAAATTTATTCTGTGCAAATCTGCTTCTTCAAGGGATCATGTCGACTTTAGGTACCAGGTGCTCAATGGTAAGGACTATTGTAATATTGTGCGCTCATGTGTAGACTGAACACTCCTTGTTGATTTTCTGAATGTACAGAATAATGCTACACAATTAAAATACGTTAAGCCTTTGGCTTTGATTTTTTTTTCAGTTATGTGCCCTTTATCAGTTATTTGGAGCACCAGTAACAACATGCTGCATCGCATCTGTCTCCTTCCTATGGGGCATGTTCCGTCTGTATTTTAATCATATACCCAATCTGCTTGCATCGCAACACATCATTCAAAAATGTCCATGTTCGATTGTTCAAAACGCACCTTCTTGGCCGCGGAAATTCTCACGCACCCACGAATGCCATGTTTCGCATAAACTCGCGATAAAATGCGATCATTAGGGCCCCTAAACTTACAAGCTGCCAGTTCCGATGGAAAGCGATCCCGCCGCAACCGTTCGCGCTCCCATGGCATTCTTTGATGCGCCTTGGCACCTAATCCCGAGCAGACAGTCACAGAGCGTGCGTTGGCGTTCGCTGCCCGAATGGTAATTTTCGCGCCAAGCCAAGACAACCGAACATCGAAACCAGAGCTGATCGCGCCTACCATCACCGGTCGTGGTCGCTGACGTGCTTGTTCCGGGCGAGAGATCCCGTCAAAAACAAATTAAATGTAAAAAACGCGAATTGTGAAGAAGCTTGGCAGCGTACGCAGCACACTCGGCGGCGGCCGAAGCGACGAACCGTGTTACGCACGCCGCGCACGTATTTATTTCTCACTCTGTCCGTTCTCAAAACCCCTCGCCACCGACGACGCCTCAACGATCATTTTCCGCAGCCAAAACGAATGAGCCATTCGATTGTGAGGGGGTAACGGGATCGTCGCGATTTTTCCCCAACCCAGAACAACGACAGAGCGGCAATTATGCGCCGTAAACTTCAAGATCTGGACGTTATGTTGAGCCCGCGGCTGAATTATGTGTGTGGTTGGGAGGGCACAGATAAGTGTTCGCTTGTGATAACTGGCAAAAATGTGCA
>NW_026943033.1:0-34333 GCF_024139115.2 Armigeres subalbatus
AGTCATCGACTGCTTGTGCGTTAGGTGCGTCGCATCGGGTGCTGTGTTTAGGTTCCGTGACATGTAATTTTAAATCACGTGACAATGAAAAATATACGATTCAGTTTATGTCATGTGGTTTTGTGTCATTTTATTGAAATACATGACCTGTAATATTCATAATTTTTTGGTGTGTAGTTCCTTCACGAATTTCTCCAGAAGTTCTTCCAGGAATTTTTCCGAACGTTCCCCAATAAATTTCTTTGGAAGATTCTCCAAGAATATTGCCGAAAGGTTCTCCAAGATTGACTCTTGAAGCACAGAGAAACAGACGTCTCACTTAGAACAAAATGCAATCAAAATCATCGTCACGAAAACATTATCGCCCAATGCTGAATACACTGTAGGTGGATAAGCGGCAACTAGGTGGCGGTAGTGAGCAAACGTCAAACATAAGCCAAATCGATGGAAGCTCCATCGGTGGCCGATCGGCTACATACAAGAAAATGAATCCACCGTCTAAAACTAAAAGGTTCAGCCCAATCGGGTTGTACGCTAAGGTGACGTTGAACTACGTAGCTGTATGTAATCTACAGGTTTTCGACTATTCTGTGCGATGAGACCAAAGCAAGCGTTTTTCAAGCCCAGCCTGAATCTGTTTTCGATGTGATGTGTATAATTTTTGGACCAACATTTGAAAATGAAGATAAAAATAAAATTTTCAAATAATCGAGGATGAACAACACTCTCAAGCGTTCACATATCCAAATTACCAATTGATAAAAACTCGCTAGAGAGTGAGAAACGTTCGATAATTGTATCTCGATTCGAAGCGTTGAACTTCATTGTTGACATTAAATTGGTATTAATTAGGTTTATATTATTTTAAATGATAATCGATTACACAATTTGAAAAGCACAAGCCTGGCTGATAGTGTACAGCTGCAACCATCACCGATGCAAACTGCTACAGAGACTTACCACCCATCGCTAAGTCAGTCAAGCCCCTGGTGGCTCATTACAGAAAAACCTATTGCGAAAGCTGGGCTGTCAACGGCGTTATTGATAATAATAGTTATTCCTTCACGTGAATTGCGTCGAACTTAGCGAACTTAGTCCGGCAGACACCTACGAATCAGCAAAACGAGCCAAAGAAAGTTTACCAGAACGCATTCACTGCAGCAGCGAAGAAGATTCTGAGCCCCTCTACTGCATCAACAGACGTAAGCAAGAAGCTATCGTCAAATGCCCCAAGCTTTCCAAGGAAAACGCACGTTTGCTAGCATACAAACGAACTGCACCAGTTAAAAGCCCGGACATAAAAAAACTTTCAATGAATAACTAAAGAAATGCTGATAAATTAGTTATAAAAAAGTTATAAAAAAGTTGAAAAGCAGGCCAAGTTCTAGTTGGAATGTAGTGCTATGGAAGAAGAAGCTTGCGATGCACTTACGAGATTGACTGATTCACTGAAACCAAGTGCTAAACTGTTAGCAAGTTTTCAAAAGTAAATATTATCATACATAGATATTGTAACACACTCAGAGTCGTTTTTTACGCGGAAGATATGGGCCGCGTAAATTAAAACAACGTAAAAACCGCGTAAATCCCAAAGTATGTCTAAAGGAATGCGGGAATCCAAAAATCGCGTGAATAAAAAATCGCATAATAAACGATTCCTGTAAAATAACCGCGTAAAAAACGACTTCAGTGTACATCGGCTATGAAGCGTTGAGTCTTCCTTGATCGAATGCTCCAAGAAAATTGAAAATCTATCGAGAAATGGCTGAGTCGTTAATATACCAAAGTCTATCATATTTTTGTGACGTTTTTCGATTTTTTGCAATCGTAAAGTGTATCCCAACATAGAAAAAGCAGACGTAGTTCTACGTCAAAAGATGAACGATGGAACATGTTAAGAGTGAGACGTCTGTTTCTCTGTACTTGAAGTATACTCTGGAATTTCTTTGTTATTTCCTCCTGCATTTCTTCCGGAAGTTTCTGCAGCAATACCTGAGGAAGTTCCATGTTCTTAAGTATTCATTCAGTTCTTAAGAATCCATCCTGAACTTCCTCCAGGATTTCTTCCGGAAGTTTCTTCAGATTTTTTTTCAGGAATTCCACAGAAAATTCATTCACTAGTTACTCAGGAATATCATACAGGAATTCACCAGGAAAATCTTTTTTGAATTTCTCAAGTTCATCCAGGATTTTCTGAAGTTTCGTCAGAAATGTATCCGGATGTTACTTCAGAAAATCCTTTGGAATTCCTCCGAAAAAAAAAATCTCCAGGAGTCTTCCAGAAGGTCCTTCAGGAATTGCTCCAAAAGTTCCATTAGGAATTTATCCAATTACACCCTCAACTACCGATTTGGTGAAATCCAACTAAGGAAGATTACAGATCAACCGACTGCCGCTACCGCCAATCCGACTGGAAGGCCGACCCAAGAGCAATCTGAGGAGGCCTCCTGTTCGGGCGAGGTTCGGCTAACTGGAAGGCCGACCCAAGAGAAATCTGAGGAAGCCTCCGGTTCGGGCGAGGTTAGTAAATCTCACCGCAAAAGCACCATAAAGGCTAGTCTGTCCGCCTCTAAAGGAAAAGCTCGAAGCTTACATGCGACCCCCTGCTCTAGTGGTACCAAACCAAAGGTATCTAAACAGGGCAAAGGGGTGCAAAAGCGACAGTTTGACCACATAGGCGAAAGAGAGAAAACGAGAGAAAACCCAAACTGTAACATCAAACGACATCCTGATGATCCGCAACATCCAAAGCCGGACAGTCGTCGTCCGGAAAAAAGCGGGAACCCCGGAAATGGCGACTAAAGTTCTGCAAGTGAACCTCCACCATGCTGAGAGCGCCACGGGTGTGCTCTGTCGGAGGTTTACCAAAGAGAATTTAACCGTGGCCCTCATTCAAGAGCCATGGGTCAATAAATCCAAATACAAGGTATTCCACAACAACACCATGTAAGTTGGTATATGATGACAGCCAACTTTCTCCTAGAGCGTCTATTTTATTACATAACAACTGTAAATACTTTCCAATTTCAGAATTCATAAAAAGGGATATCGTAGCGGTCAGGATGGAGGTACCTTCCGCCAGAGGGAGTAGAGAGATCTTGGTGGTCTCGGCATACTTCCCAGGTGACGTGGACGAAATCCTCCTCCAGAAATAGCTGCGCTCGTAGCCTACAGCCACCGACACAACATCCCCTTCGTCATAGGGTGCGACGCAAATGCACATCACACCGTATGGGAAGTACCAATATAAACACCAGAGGTGAGTACCTGTTACAGTTCTCTCTTCCAAGAACATTGACATTTGTAATGTTGGTGACAAGCCCACGTTTGGAAACTCCATTCGTCAGGAAGTTTTGGACTTGACTCTATGTAGTCGGTCTATGTCTGATAAAATTAAAAACTGGCATGTTTCTGAAGAAATATCAATGTCAGACCATAAACACATCATCTTCGAATGGGAAGGGTCTAACGATGGAAAAAACGTTTAAAGATCCTAAGAAAACTGATTGGGAATCCTACTCAGCTATCCTACGATCCGAAGAGTATATCATAGAAAGTCACATCAAGTCCGTAACACAATTGGAAGATGCGTCCAAATCCATTAAAAACAAAATCCTTAACGCCTACCAAGAGAGCTGTCCAACTAAATCAACTAGTTCGAGTAGAAACGTTCCATGGTGGAATAAAACTCTTGAGAAGCTTAGGAAAACTGCGCGTAGGGAGTTCAACCGTGCTAAGCGAACCGGCGATTGGAGCCTATACAGAAAGGCCCTGACGAACTACAACAAAGAAATAAGGTCAGCCAAACGGAAATCGTGGATTCTAATGTGTGAAAGCATAGAAAACACCCGTAGTGGCCAGACTCCAAAAACTCTTTCAAAAGACCACTCCAATGGTGTGGGTAGCCTCCGAAAGACGGATGGTTCGCTCACTGTAGAGCCTAGCGATACACTGAGCGAATTGTTAAAGATCCACTTCCTGATTCAATCCCTGAGTCGAGCATCGGCGACCAAGGCACTGGAATTGCTGTCTCAGATCCACAAGAGATCCAATCATGGGTTTCTGGATCTAAAAAGACGCAATAAAGGTTGCAAAGGAAGCTTTCACTCGGGCCAGGGGTTGAGAGGGCATGAGATCTTCCGAGCCATTTAAGTCTCCTGGCATGGATGGAATATTCCCAGCGTTGATCCAAAAGAGGAGAAAAACACTGGTTCCACCCTTGGTTGAGATTTTTAAGGCGAGGGGCACATACCTAACGATTGGCGTCAAATCCGGGCTGTCTTCATTCCGAAGGCAGGCAAGAGAGATAAAACCAACCCCAAAGCATTCAGGCCGATAAGTTTATCCTCTGTAATGCTCAAAATTATGGAAAAGGTACTATGCGAGTACATAAATCACAAATTTATGAAAGCAATGCCTTTGTCAAAAACCAATTCGCTTATCAAAGTGGAAAATCTACGATTTCGGCACTACATACTGTAGTTCAAAAAATCGAAAAAACACTTAATGCAAAAGAAATTGCTCTTGTAGCATTTCTTGATATTGAGGGCGCATTCGATAACGCTTCTTATTCAAAACCCAGTTTTGATAATTGTGTATTTTTAATTCAAAAAATTATATTGCTCATAATATGCAATGCGATCAATAAATCCCAATTGAATTCTGTCTTCCACAACCAGCACTAATGCTCGGTTGCTTCGTTGCAAGAGGGTTAGAAGCATCCTTCTTCCAAGCAGCTTGAAGGCCTTCTTACAAGAGGTTCGGAAGCATCCTTTCAAGAGGCATGGAAACCTCCTTTCAAGAGATGTGGTAGCCTCCTTTAACCTTCTGTCTGTGCTCAAAAAAACTTACGTTGTCTGTGCTCTGGGGTCAAATTGACCCCAAATTGAAATTGCTATAACTTGTTTAATGTTTGGCCAATTTTGGATTTTTTGGGCTGTTTCGAAAGATAATTTAATCATCTTTCAGGTCGTTACCAAAGATTGACTATAGGTGGGCGGGTACATCGCGGGGAGGGGTTTTAGTGAACAAGGGTACAAAAACAGTGATTTTTCATGATTATTTTACTTATATCCGAAAATCCTACCCATTTTGAACTGCAACTTTTTTAAAAAGGCTATGCAGGAAGGCATGTGCTTTGGCATGTGGCGTTGATAAGTTTAGAACTCGGCCGCCAGGTGGTGGTATATTTCAATTCATTATTTTAGACTACTCAAGATAATCCGATATATAGAATTCTCCTCAGTGTAAATACTCTTATCACACAAATTAAAAAATGGGAAGAAGTGCTCATTATATTGAGCACCGCTTTGTAGTGCTAGACATCCCGAACAATGTTGCCGAATACAACTTGGGTGTAGGTATGAGGGATCTCAAGCTAAAAGCAATATTTCATATATGCAAGAATATTGTGCAAGTACACTAGCGCCGCCTATTTGTAAATTTCCTTATTATTTATTCCGTCACATGACAGTCTATTCCCACCAGACGAACTTTTTTACAGACGTCATCTTTACAAATTTCAAAATTGTGCGATAAGAATATTTACAATGAGGAAAATTCCATATATCGGAGTTACTTGAGTAGTGTAAAATAATGAATTCAAATATACGCCACCTAGCGACCAAGCGCTAAACTAATCAATGCCTCATGTCAAAGCAGACGCCTTCCTGCATAACCTTTTGAAAAGGTGCAGCTCAAAATGGTAGGATTTTCGGATATAATAAAATAAGCATGAAAATCACTGCTTTTGTACCCTTTTACGAAAACCCTCCCCGCGATGTACCCGCCCACCTATAGTCAATCTTTGGTAACGACCTGAAAGATGATTAAATTATCTTTCAAAACAGCCCCAAAAATAGACCTGTGCGCCGCCGCGCCACGCCGCCGCCGCCGGTGGTTTTACTCACGCCGCCGCCGCCGGCCATTTTGGGTCGGCGCGCCGCTGATCATAATTTTGCCACGCCGATGACTAATCGCAATAAAAAATTAAATTAACTTGAGTCGAGTCAAGTACGAAACACTGAAGATGGCCTAACAGTTGAGATCGAAATACGTATCGCTAAAGCAATACAACGTGGTGGAATTGATTGGAATAGTACTAAACTCGTCAATGTCACTTGTTTTCGTCTATTGTCAATGAAGTTGAGGTGGAACTCGTCAGAATTCAATTAGGGTTTATTATTACAAACAATATAACAATGAATTAATTTTTAGATTATTTAATGAAGGAGGAGTTCTCAAGTGTATTTTTGGAGGGGTTTTTGAAGAAAATCGTGGAGGGTTTTGTACGGGAATTTCCAAATTAACTTTTAAAGGCATTTACAAAAAAAAGAACCTGAAAGGTTTTCGTAAATAGTTCCTGAAAGAACTGCTAGAGAATTTTTGAAGGTATTTCTAAAAGACTTCCCAAAAAAAATCCTAGAAGAATTTCCAGAGGGATTCATCAACAAATTTCTGAAGGAATTTTTGGAATTTCCAGGAATTTTCAGAGGAATTCTCAATGGCATTAACGAAAAAATCCTAATAGTGCCTACTGGCATTTCTGAAGTAATTTCTAGGTTTCCCAGGAATTCCTTTGAACTTTTTTTCCAGTAATTTATTCGCAATTTCCTCCACAAACTTCTTTAAAGATTCGTCTGGTGATTCCCTCGGAAATTGCCTTAAGGAGTTCTACAAAAACTCCGGAAAAGAATTCCAGAAAGTCTTTCAGAAATTCTTTCGGTATTTCCCCCAGAAATTAGTTCGAAATTTTCTTCACGTATTGGGGCTGTCCATAAACCACGTAGACTCTTGAAGGGGGGAGGGGTTTCGAAAAAGTCTACGATAGTCTACGAAGGGGGGGGGGTATACCAAAAGCCTACGTAGACTTTTTTAATTATTTTTTTTGAAAACGATATATACAGCAGTTTTGAGCGGAGTTCACTAGTTTGATTATTTTTAGGATTTTCCGTTTTTTTGCATGACTTGACCGAAATAATCTCTTGCGTTGCTCCATAAAAAATGTTATGAATTTCACTGAAGTAAATGTCTGAACTACGGCTTAAAACTATCAAGAATTTCACCAGAAAGTTGTTCTGTGTTGAGCGGAAAAAATCTCCAAAGTATTCTATAAAATTTTTCGAAAAATTTTCAGCATCCTCACTTGGATTTTACTGCAGATTCTACTAGAATTTACTTTGATTTTCGGAACTTCTTTGCAAACTATGGAAATTATGTCGTACTTACAAAGGAAGCATTTTAGAATATCCCAGAAAAAGTCTTTAGAATGCCCAAAAGATATTCTTTGGAGCTTGTAAAGGGAATTCTCCGAAATTTCCGCGAGAAACCCTTCAGAATATTCACTGGAGATTTTCTGGGAAGTCCTCGAAATTTTTTTCTTAATTTCGGAAATTCTTCGGAATTTTCGTGAGGAATTCTTTGGACATATAAGCAAAATTATTCGAAATGCCGTGGAAAATTCTTCGTAAATTTCTTCGGCAATTATAACGAAAATTCTTTGGAATTATCGATGGAAAATTTTCGGAAAACTTCCAAGAGAAATTATTTGAATTTCCCACTAAAAACAGTTTGAGTTTCCGAAAAAATTGCATTTTTTTGTAAAAAAAAGCCTTTCTAGTTTTTATGAAAATTTATTAGAATTTTATTAGAAGTTCATACAAATTTTAATAGAAAACTCTCTAGAATTTCCGCCGAAAATTATTCAGAAAATTCCTTGGAATGCCCATAAGATTTATTTAAATTTCCTAAAGAAATTGTTCTAAATTTGCAAGAGAAATTAAAAAATATCGTAGGAAATCATTCTAAATTTCCACGGAAAATTACTTACTTACTTACTTAACGGGGAAACTTTTGGAATTTAGAAGAAAAATCTTGGGATTTCAACAGATGATTATTCAGCGGGATATTACCTGGAACTTTCAAGAAAAGCATCGGAATTATCACGGAGAGTTTTTTGGAGTATTTCAAGGTTATCAATTGGGAAATTTTACGAAATTTCCACGCAAAACTTATTGGATTGTAAAATTAACATTGTCGGAATTTCAACTTAAAATTTTTCCAAATTCTGAAAATTTCTCGGTTTTCCCAATATTGAACCGGCGTTGAGAATTATAGGTCAGATGCGTGACAGATTTTATCAGTGGCGCACCGATGCAAAAGTGTCGGCGATGGTGGCGCACACCTCTAGGAGGAATTGAATTCAACAGTAATTAAATTGATTGGCTTTGAGATTTGATTTCAGGAGTTATGGACAGAGGATTAAATCTGATTTCGTTTCAATTTGATTATTGTGTTGTTGGATTTTGTTCAGTTTGATTTTATGATGTTTTAAATACGAACTTTGTTGTAATGTTTACATGGAAATAGAATTGAATAGCTGAATTGCTTAAAACATGGTTGATTTCCATAGTTTTCCAATCACATATGAAGTTTTGTAAATTTTGGAAAAGTCTACGTAGACTTCAAGGGATGGGGGGAGGGGTTTCAGAAAAGTCTACGAAAGTCTACTAGGGAGGCGGGGGGTGTTTGAAAAAGTGAAATTTCGGTCTACGTGGTTTGTGGACAGCCCCATTCCTTCAGAAATTTGTATACCGTCGTGCGGGGCTTCTTTGGCAAATCAGAGGCTACTTTGTACATTTTAAAACAAGAATTACAACGAAAATAACTATAAAATTGTCATTATCACCAATCAGGTGTCTCGTTGTTAGTTGGATGGCAACTTTCTGTTTCAAATTTGGTATTTTTTCCGTTTAATTTTCTCAAAAAATCAAACATCCAAAGTAGCCCCGGAGTCAAAAAAAAAGCCCCGCACGACGGTACGAAAACCTTGAGAAATTCGTTAAGGTATTCTTCAAAAAGTAAATTCAGAAATTCTTCTGAAAACTCTTTTGGAATTCCTTGCAAAGTTCTTATACTTTAGAAGATCCTTCGAAAATCCGTTTGAGAATTCCATAAAAAATTAACTTAAAATTCCTTCTGAAATTCATTTACGATTCCTTCGCAAGTTCCTTTAGGCTTTGAAAATTTGCTTAGAAATTTCTTACGATTTTTTTTAGAAATTACTTAAGAAATTTCTCAGAAATTACTCTATGGGTTCCTTAGCAAGATTCTAGGCATTTTTTCCTGAAATTCCCATAATAATTCTTTCAGAAAAACCTTAAGCAATTCCTTGGAAAATTCTCAGGTAATATTCAGAAAACTCCTTCCATTTCCCTCAGGAATTCCTTAACTTTCGATTTTTTTCGGAATCTCTTCAGAAATTCATTCAAAAGTCCTTTAAAAAATTGGAAATTTCTTTGAAAATTCCTTAGAAAACTGCATTTGGAATGCATTTGGAAATTCTATTAGGATTTTTTTTGAAAATGTCTGTCTTCCGGAAATTCTTTCAAAAAGTTTACCGGAAATGCTATCACAAACTCTTTCGGGCATTACATCAGGAATTCTCTCAGAAAGTCCTTTAGGAATCCTTTCGAAAATACTTCATTTAGGTAATTCCTTCGGAAATTCTTTTAAGAATACCATCGGAAACTATTTCGTTCCTTAATAAATTTCGGAATGAATTCCAGCAGGAATATTATATGATTTTACTGAAGAATTTCCCAAAGAGAACATGAATGGATTTTCGGAAGAATACCTATATGAGTTTCCGCGGAAATTATCATAGGATTTTACCAAGACGAGCTCGGTGGTCTAGTGGCTATCGCTTCTGTCTTACAAGCAGGAGATCGTGGGTTCAATTCCAGGCTCGTCCCTTTTCCTACTTTGTATTTCTATCTTAGTTTTTGTTCTGTATTTCACGTTCTACCAATACGATTCCTATTAAACGACTCCAAAACGATTCCACTAACAATTCCAAAACCTTCTGTGCCACCAGAGTTCTCTGCATCTTTCTTAAGTAGGTGTCAAACTAAACGATGGTTTCTGGGGCCCTCCTAGGCCTAGCGGTGAGATTCTCGGCTATAAAGCAAGAAGCTCGCAGTTAATAACTGTGGAAGCGTTAAATGAACACTAAGCAGCGAGGCGGCAATATCCCAGAAGGGCATATAATACCAGTAAGAAGAAGAAGAAGAAGTCCAACTAATAATCCTTACCCTTCCCCAGCGTTCCCAAGGTCGTGGCCAGAACAGATCTTACCTGTTGAAGGGTGCCTTGCTTCCATTAGTCTGTGATTAGTCTCTTATACAAGACTATGTTTGTACCACCTACGAATTTGTGCGAATTGCTCAATGCTAATGCTAAATTCTCAAGGAATGAAATTTCCCAAGTAATTAGGAGTTCCAAGAATAATCCCGTTTTTACTTCAGAAATTCTTTCAGGAATTGCCAATAACTTTTTTGGCATATTTAACCAATTTCAAAAATCCGCGGTAAAATTGATTTTTTCAGCCATTGATTTTTTCATCCACGCCGGTTCACGCCGCCGCCGCCGCCGCCGATGAAAACCAACGGCGCGCCGCCGTGACGCCGCCGCCGCCGGGGCAAAAGTGACCACCACGCCGCCGCCGCCGATTATATGACCGGCGCACAGGTCTACCCAAAAATCCAAAATTGGCCAAACATTAAAATAGTTATAGCAATTTCAATTTGGGGTCAATTTGACCCCAGAGCACAGACAACGTAAGTTTTTTGAAAAAAGGATACTGTAGCGCATATTTTCAAGATTTTTCAAGCAAATTTGCACCTAGGAGATAGATCTCAAGAGTTTTACCAAACTACCAAAAATTAGGAGAATCGGTTTGGAAAACTAAAAAATGGCAGCCACTCAAAGTGGCCTGGGGTCATATTGACCCCAGAGCACAGACAAAAGGTTAAAGAGGCTCGGAAGCCTTCCTTTCAAGAAGCTCAAAAGACTTCTTTTCTAAAGGTTCAAAAGCCTTCTTTTCTAGAGGCTCAAAAGCCTCCTTTCAAGAGGCTCGGTAGCCTCCTTTCAATATATTTTCAAGAAGCTCGGAAGCCTCTTTTAAAGAGGCTCAGAAGCCTACTTTCAAGAGTCTCAGAAGTCTTCTTTCAATAGGCTCAAAAACCTCCTTCCACGCTCAAAAGCCTTCTTCCAAGAGGCTCGGAAGGCTCCTTTCTAGAGGCTCAAAAGCATCATTTCAAGAGGCTCAAAAGCCTCCTTCCAAAAGGCTCGGAAGCGTCCTTTCAAGAGGCTCGGAAGCCTCCTTTCAAGAGGCTCGGAAGCTTTCTTTCAAGAGGCTCGGAAGACTTACAAGAGGCTCGGAAACCTCCTTTCAAGAGGCTCGAAAGCCTATTTTCAAGAGGCTCGGAAGCCTATTTTCAAGAGACTCAAAAGCATCCTTTCAAGAGGCTCAAAAACCTCCCTCTAAGAGGCTCTAAAGTGTCTTTTCAGCCTTCTTTTAAGATGCTCGGAAGCCTTACAAGAGGCTTGGAAGCCTCTTTCCAAGAGGCTCAAAATCCTGCTTTTCTAGAGGCTCAAAATCCTCCTTTGAAGAGGCTCGGAAGCCTCCTTTCGGCTCTTTTCAAGAGGCTCAGAAGCCTACTTTTAAGAGGTTCAGAAGTCTCCTTTCAAAAGGCTCAAAAGCCTCCTTCCAAGAGGCTCCTATCAAGAGGCTCGGAAGACTCCTTTCAACATCCTTTTAAGAGGCTGGGAAGCCTTTTTCCAAAAGGCTCGGAAGCCTTCTTCCAAAAGGCTCGGAAGCCTTCTTCCAAAAGGTTCGGAAGCCTTCTTTCAAAAGGCTCGGAAGCCTACTTTCAAAAGGCTCGGAAGCCTTCTTTCAAGAGGCTCGGAAGCCTCTTTTCAAGAGGTTTGGAAGTCTCCTTTCAAGAGGCTCGAAAACCTCCTTCCAGGCTCAAAAGCCTCCTTACAATAGGCTCAATAGCCTCCTACCAAGAGGCTCGGATGCCTCCTTCCAATATCTTTTCAAGAGGCCTCAAAGCCTCCTTTCAATATCTTTAAAGAGGCTCAGAAGCCTACTTTCAAGAGGCTCAGAAGTCTTCTTTTAATAGGCTCAAAAACCTCCTTCCAGGCTCAGAAGCCTTCTTCCAAGAGGCTCAAAAGCCTCCTTCTAAGAGGCTCGGAAGCGTCCTTTCAAGAGGCTCGGAAGACTCCTTTTAAGAGGCTCAAAAGCATCAGCTTTCAAAATACTCAAAAGCCTCCTTCTAAGAGGCTCGGAAGCGTCCTTTCAAGAGGCTCGGAGGACTCCTTTCAAGAGGCTCGGAAGCCTTCTTTCAATAGGATCGGAAGCCTTACAAGAGACTCGGAAACCTTCTTTCAAGAGACTCGGAAGCCTATTTTCAAGAGGTTTGGAAGCCTCTCTACAAGAGGCTCAGAAGCTTCTAATGAAGAGGCGTGGAAGTCTACTTCAAAGGGATTCAAAAGCTTAAAGGAGCTACCCTTCAAAGGCCTCGGTATTATTCTTTCAAAAGGATTGGAAGCCTGATTTCGAGAGGGGGTACCTCAATTAATGCAGAAGTTCCAAGGGGTACCTCTCAAGAAAAAGGTTGAGAACCGCTGGTCTATAGGGTCAGCAATGTTGAGGAGAAAATTCGACCCATGCATTGTTACCTGGGTACATGCTATGCTAGCTAATCGGAAAATCTCCTCTGAGCTTAGCGGTTCATACATCACTGTTAAAGCAACAAGGGGGTGTCCGCAAGGCGGAGTGCTTTCTCCTTTGTTGTGGTCACTGGTGGTGGATGAGCTTCTAGACAGCTTAGAGAGAAGAGGCTTCGAAGTGGTTGGATATGCTGATGACGTTGTCATTATTGTACGAGGCAAATTCGAAAGTGTTATCGTGGAAAGAATGCAATCTGCCCTAAATCACACTTTTTCCTGGTGTCAAAAGGATCAACTAGGCATAAATCCTACAAAAACTTCCATTATCCCTTTCACCAAACGGAGAAAGGTACAACTGAAACCCTTTTCTTGAATCGAACACAATTAGTTTATTCAGAGTGAAGTAAAATATCTAGGTGTCATACTCGACGCAAAGCTTAATTGGCACTCTCATCTCCAATCAGTTGTGCAGAAAGGTCTCAATACACTTTGGGTTTGTTCAAAACCCTTGGTAAAAGATGGGGCCTAAAACCAAGTATGATCATGTGGATATATAAAACCATTGTCCGTCCCAGGACAACTTACGCTTCCCTTGTCTGGTGGCCTAAAACTAATGAGGCTGCTGCAAGGGCTAAGCTCAACAAAATCCAACGCACCGCTTGCATAGCCATCACTGGTGCAGTTCGTAGTACACCCACTTTGGCCCTAGACGCAATGCTTCACCTGCCCCGGTTAGATCAATTCATAAAGCTGGAAGCGGAAAAAAGTGCTCTAAGGTTAAAGAGAACAAAAACACTGCTGTCGGGAGACCTTACGGGTCACCTCAGCATATTAAATGAATTTGCCATAAATCCCGCAATAGGAATTTGTAGTGACTGAATGGAAACGGTAATCAATTATGACTTACCTTACGATGTGTTCATTCCTTCCCGCCAGGAGTGGGAAGGAGGTGGGCCCAGCGTTCCAACAGGCTCTATAAATTTCTTCACAGATGGTTCGAAAATGAATAATCTGACAGGATCCGGAATCTATGGCCCTACAACAAAAATTTCTGTCCACTTAGGACAGTGGCCCACAGTATTTCAGGCGGAAATAGGCTAGGTGTACCAGTTGTGGCTATAGCACCAGTTGTCGCACTAGTGCTTTATATGCCAAATGGCCAATCAAATCACCGCAAACCAAGTTCATATCGATAAAGCGTATTCATATGATTCGATAAAACCTTTGATCTCCTCCACAACAAGCAAAGCATAATTGTAAAAATTGATTTTGCTTAGTTTTTGACGTCCTTTGCACCAGTTGTCGCACTAGTGGTTCCTATTTGGCCAGTCCCATAAGAAAACAATGGGATTTGCCAAATAAGGAACCAAAATTAAGAATAGTGCCATAACTGGTGCATGCGTTCCTATTATGGATTAATCAATTTTGATGATTATAACAAATTTTATTGTGGTTTTCACAGCTGTTCTAAGGAGCAGGAAGTAAAACCTTTCGCTTGATATATAAAGTTCACCCACATGTCTTTTACTTATTTTTAAAAAAATAGTTGTTCTTATGTATGGCGACAATTGGTACACCCACCCTATATGCAATATTAGAATGCGTGTTATTATGCCTGAGGAGAAAGTATAGATTTGCAAACATATGTATTTTCTCTGACAGCCAAGCGGCACTTAAGTCGCTTAATAACTACACTTGTAACTCAAAGCTAGTGTGGGAATGCATTCTGGCTTTGAAAAACTTATCCATACGCAATCGAGTCTACCTATATTGGATCCCAGGACATACGGGTCTAGAGGGAAACGAGATTGCTGATGAGCTAGCCAGGAATGGATCTAATGAGAAAGGTTCATTGGCCCTGAGCCCTTCTGCGGGATCTCAGACTGCTCTGTAAAAATGGAACTGAACAAATATGGTCAGTCAAATCTCATCAAACTGGAATGCACTTCCCCATACGAGCCAATCCAAAAGGCTCGTAACGATTAACCCAAGAAAACCCAACAACTATTAGGTCTCAACAAAAGGGATCTCAACATCTACACCGGTCTAATAACTGGACACTGCCCTGCAGATACCATCTACAAAAGATCGGAGCAATCCAAACCTCAAATTGCCGCTTCTGTGACGAGGAGAGAAACATCAGAACACATCCTCTGCTATTGCAGTGCACTCACGTAGGTTCAGTTCTCAGCAAGCCCTTTAGGGCCTGCTGACATATGGATCTTATCCCCCAAGGACGTGGTTGGCTTCATAAAGCTAGTCTCGCCAGAATGGGGGAGTCACATACTGTAACTCAGGATCTCTATTCATCAATAATAGATGGTCTTGAGTTCAGTCGATACCAAGGTATCTCAGTGACAAACATGTTACTGAGATAACTTGCGTATTTAACAGCAAAAGGGTATATCACAATAGTCCTAAAATCTGGACGCAGTGATCTTCACCCGACAAACGAGGAAAAATCCAAAAGTTCCTTCAGAAAATCCTTTAGAAGTTTGTTCAAGTATTTCAAGGTAAATAAAATAAGTACGGAAATATTCCACTTGGAAATTCAGTTAAAAAATTCGGTGGAAGCATGTTCTCTTAAATTCTAACAATTTGAATGTTAAAAACTTTCTACATCTATAAAACAAGATAATTAAATTTACAAATCTATTGGATTTTAAAATTTCGCGCTGATAATCATAATTTTAATATTGAAGACATTTGAAGACATTTTTATTCGACTGTGAAGACATTTAAAAAAATCACCTGGCATCCCTGATCCTCAGAACATTTATCGATAGTTTGAACTTGGATGAACAACATCACAAAGATTCAGCAGGCTTATTAATTCTGTAAGATCAATTCAAACGTCTTATACCATATCCATTGTACTTCGTTCAGTTGTGTTACGCTAGAAACTGATCTCGAAATTCTGGAAGCTCCTCCGGGAATTGCTTTGAAAATCCTAACTAATTTAGTATTTTTAATTATTCATAAAGAATTTCGAGGAATACTCAAAAGAATTTATAAAGTAATCTAATTGATTTCGAATAATTTCCTAGATATCACCAAGAATAGCTTCGGAAATTCTCCAGGAATTCTTTGAAGAAGGCAAAAGTTTTTGCAATAACGATCCATTAACGTTCACTACATTTCAATAGATTTGATTGGTATTTATTCAAATATTTTATGGATCTTTTCATCTTTTGAGAGATTTCACTCATGATCACCGGGTATTGAAATTTCCTGATTATGTCAGGAATTTCCTGATAATTCAGGTATTTTTTCAGGTGGGAGAAATTCCTGATAATTCCAGGTTTCCAGGTTTTTCCAGAGTAGAACTCCTGGATAGAGTCAGTACCAATGCTTCTCTTAAACTGCAAAAATGGGAATCACTGGACTCCTTAATGGCGAAACATATCTCGCAATCAAATAGTTAGATCAAAGGAAAGCAATCAAGCTATTCATACCATATCAGGAGTCCGCAAGGCTCTCCATTTAGGTCAGCTATTGTTTAGTTTGTTTGAAGGAAAGTCGTTCCTTCATTCTAAAACATCTAAAAGTATTGATTTACGCTGACGATATGAAACTTTTATTGAGATCAAAGTCGCTGAAGACTGAACACATTCAAACACGAGATCCAGATATTTCATAACTTGTGAATAAAAGTTTGCTACAGCTCAATATAAAGAAATGCAATTTAATAACTATAACAGAAAACGAAATATTCCAAATATGACAATCACTTTAGGTAGCCAAAAGGTAACAAGTGTGATAGAGTTAGGGATCTTGGCATAATTATAGACTATAAACACGTTCATTGCCATTACAATACTATTATAAAAAGCTAATAATATTGAGGATTCATAAAAGGTTTGGCTACAACTTCCGCAGATCCATACACTATAAAAACATTATATATTTATGTCAGATCGATACTTGAATATTGCAGCACAGTTTGGTCGCCTTACACAGTCACCATGACACAAGAATTGAGTCAGTACAAAAGCAATTTTATTATACTACGCAATTTTAGGTGGACACCTTCCACTCCCGTCTTATAAAACGATGCATGCTAATTGGTATACAAACATTGAAGGAACGACGGGAATATGCGATGGTATCTTTCATTAATGATTATCTCGAACAAGGTCGACTCAAAAGGCAATATTACTTAATTAAATTTTTATATCCCACAAAGACCTTTGCGAAATCGAACTTCATTTGCCTGTAGCAGTGGGGAAATCTGAGACCTTATTCACAAAGAGGAAGTAAGCAATCAAAATACTCGCGAACATTCGTTTTTGCCTTTTCTTCCCCTACTCTCACAGAAAATAAAAAAGGAACCCCAAAAATGTTCGTGAAGCTTCTTGAGTCATTCAGTTAATTTGAAAAAGTCTAAAAACAACATCGGCAGGTTTTTCACGGATGTTCGAGCAAGAACACAATTGTTTGTATTGTGTTTATGTCAAGTCAAATTTATACATCGTATTCGAAGTAACCACAAATACTCGCGACCGTAATTTTCATTCCCGAACAATATACTGCCCTGCTTTTGTCTTTGCTCTGCCCGTACTCTGAACAAAGCAAGCGCCAGAAAATGCAGGCAGTAGGTTCGCAGTGAGGCATTTTGGTAGGCCATTTACCTCTTTTCTTACTCGTGAAGGAGATATTTCCTCACTGGCCTGTGTGGTCATCGTACAAACTTGAATTCGAACCATAATCAAATGTGGCTGCTTATAATAAACATTGCAATGCTATTGATTTCACTACATCTAATTCGAATTCGTTTTTAAACCTGGGTCAGTGCCACGAACCCTGAATAAAAAACATTTTCAGTTCCATCTGTCATTGATTGTTGGTGTGCGTAGCATCGTGTTTGTTTTGATTCGAAACATATGATCCAGGACATCAGTGCACTGGCATGCGTTGGCCTTGACTAATCAGATCATGATAAATAAATGCATATGGTGGATATAAATAGGAAAACTGCTCCTGTAATTTATCTCATAGCTCGGATATTCATCCATCGAAAACAAAGAATGGAAGAGAATTTGGATTATTTTGGATTTCTCTCAGCAGTGAGCACGCATGACAAAAAGAGGCGACGAAATTGGTGCTGCATTTCTTTTTCTCGATCGATGAATTATTTCGATGAGTAGAGATGTCGCAAATTAATCGTATTCGATTAATCGATTCAACGTTATGATAATCGATTAATTTGAATCGATTATTACCCAACGATTAATCGATTCAATAATCGAGAGAATCTAGGTAATCGATTAGTTACTAATCGATAAATCATAAGGATGTCTATGATTAATTACTGATTAATCGATTCATCTTTGTAGTATTATGAATCGATTACTATCAAATTATCATTCAATAATCGACAAGAATCGAAAGTGATCGATTAGTTACTAATCGATTAATCAGAGACCGACATCTCTATCAGTGAGATGGAGATCGGAACAGTTCCCTATTTAATTATATTCAATAATCCCGTGCATTTTATACCAAGAATTCCGAAATTCATTTAAAAGAGATTTTCAATTTACAAATTTTCTATTTCTGCAAGTGTTTTTTCGGAGAACACTCAGAAGCGTAAATGAAAATTCTCAGGATTCATCTATTTTTTCCTCGCTACCTCTCCTGATAAAGTGGCCCTCACCTCAGGAAAATTTTCCGCCGGATTTTGGGCCCGTGCATTTTCAATTTTCAAGAATCTCCCGGAAGATTGCTCTAGGTAATTCCGGGAAATTTATATGCAAACTTGCGGAGCAATTCCTGAAGGAAACTTCGAGTAAGTTCCTGTATTCCAGAAGGATTTCCGGAGGAATTATATTGAGAAATTTCAAATTAATTCCTGGACACATTCCAGAAAATCCTGGAACAGTAGTCAAGAATATTCCTGAAAGAATTTCCAAAATTCATCTCGAAAGAATCCTTGGAAAAATGGAGGAATGCCAGAAAGATATCAAAAATTCAAGAAAGGATTACTGAACAGTCTGAAAGAATTTCTGAAGTAATTTCTGGCAGAAATCTCGAAAGAAAATTCTGAAACCCACGAAAGAGTTTTTGGAAACAAAAGAAATTCTGCATAAGAAATAATTCTATTCAGTATTCCTCAAATATATTTTCTGATAATTCTTAGCGGATTTTGTGAACGGGTTTCAAGGAAATTCCCAAACTACATAATTCTGTACCGACCTAATTTGAGACACCATCCAAAACCTGAATGAACTTATGAATACATAACTTCCTAACAATTATTTTTAAAATGAATCTAGACAACAGTACCGGATTAATTTCCTTAGGCTCTGTCTCATTTGAATTAAATTTAATTTACTTAAAACTGACAGTTCGAAAATTTAAAAATCACCCGGCCATAAGAATGGCTGCGTGCTACCAGCAATTCCAATAAGACATCGATCAAGAATGATTCGATATCTGTCAAAAGTAATCCTGCTTATCCAGCAGGGTTTTTTGATAATTATTGAACTGTCACTTTCAAGTTTAATTTGAGTTTAATTATCCAATTGAGACAGACCCTTAAAACTACAATAACAAATATCACAAAACTCCCGGAAAAAAGATTTTCAGCGCGCATTTTATTTTAATAAACAGACACTTTCTTCTCCTTCTGCTTGTTTATTCCGCCAGTCCCACCCACTCACGTGGTTTTGACAGTTGAAGTCAGATGTATTGGTGAACCGGTGCGAAACCGTGAAACAACACAGTGCGAACCCGCAGCTTTGGGGTTGGAACTGGTGCACCTGATTTCCAACCTGAGCGAATAAAAAACACTTTGACAGCACTTAGGTTGGAACTGGTTCCACTAGGTTAAATTTAAAACGAATTCGACATAAGACTAAATTGAAACAATACTTGCTTACTCAGTAAATGATTGGTGTATAACCTTCATATCGGATAAAGTTGTGTTTAGTAATTTAGTCAAACGTCTAAACGATTGACGACAATAAATAAATAAAAATCAGTTCTTTACCATGACAGCGCGAAAAAGTCTCTCTATCTACATATCGTATATATATACAGAAACGATAAGTAGAGACTTTTCATTCTCTTATTCAAACCTTGATTGGGGTCATAATTAACCATAAACCGTACTTCCAGTGGTCGCTGGAAGTATACCTCATGAACCCTCCATTCAGGGTCCGTCCCCGCTGCAGAAAGTCACATCGATTCAGTCTCGCTAGCGACTCTGCAGGATTTCCCGAGCAAAGCTTGGAGAGAAATCGATACAAAGTTTGTTCTTGTGAAATCGCCTAATTTTGATAACTCAGGTGATATCCTTTGGTCGTTTTAACGTTAAAAGATCAAAATCTACAGCAGAAAAACTTACTGTGACATCAAATCGAAAACTATTCCTGCTATCGATGAGAGCAAATCGAAAACTGATTTTGATTCTTCTTCTTCTTCTTCTTCTTCTTCTACAATTTAAATCAACAGCAAAATGAGATCAAAATATGTAATCAGTCATGATGATTCATATTTGAAAACAAATTATGATTTCAATTTGATATCTATATCAAAATATTTCTCTATGCTGTCTATATGTTTTCAGACTTTGCAGTTACCTTTAGAGTTAATGAACCGGAATCGGAGATGCAACTATTTCCTGGTTAGGTAATTCCTTCATGTCCAGATTGACATTGTTCTGGACTCACCACCCACTGCCGTTCCCAGTAGGGATGCAATCTGGTTCTAGTAAGGGCAACATCGTGTGTCTTTTACCGACCGTTGTAACCACGCTTGCGCTGTCTTGCAGCGGTGGAGATTCAACTGAGTTACTTGTCGAACCTCTTTTGGAAGTCGGACAGGTCAAGGATGGGTGTTTGTTACGCAAGGAATGCAGATCAAACACCTCGTGCAGCCCTCAGGTGATTTTGTCCCTCATCGACATCTCCGATCTGGACCCTAGTCATATCATTTAAGTTCTCGAAGCACTTAAAGTAGGCCTGGGTTTGTTGTTGGGCATACTGACCTCCACCTTCAACTTGGCCTTATCTAGCACCTTCTTGACATTAGCCAAGGATACTTGGAATGTGGCAATCCGTTTTCGTTCGACCCTTCTGGGTTTCGCCGTCACACATCTCTCCGGGCAGCCACCAGGTCCCCGGCTTCGTTATTCATCCAGGCACTGGATCTTGGATATAGGGCTTTATCGTACCTCTTATCCAGCACTTCTTCTTCAACTTTTTGCACATTCTTCTGCGCAACATCCGCTTCAAGACGATAATTATCTCAACCTTCTGCGATCTGCAGAATACAGTTCCTCATAACGTTCTTATTCCTGGCTCACTGCCAACTTCTTTTCCTCAAGTGGTGAGCTTGTGTGCGCCATCCATTTTGATCTCGACTTGCGCTTCGTCTACCTTACCACGCTCCTCACGCGCCTACCAACGACCTGAGTTACCGATTAAGGCCACTTCGTCGCAAGGATCCACCTTTTTCAGAAGCTCCACCTGCTTCACTTGTTTTTTGCTTCGTTTACAAAATATGGACTGATTGATGATTCGAGACAAAAAATGAAATCCCAGATACCACAACAATTATAAGTTTAACCTCAGTCAACTTACAAATGATAAACTTGAGTTTTTTGTAGAATGATAGGGTAGGACAATGCGGCTGTCTAACCAAGATGTAGGACCCAAAGCCGGTGCCATTGAATCAATGAATAGCCTCATATAGTGAACTATATTTAATCTTCAGCTCCACTAGAGATCTTTTTTTTGTTCTCTAGGTTACGTAAAGACATTCTCAATTGTTTAGCTAATTTAATAATGTATCTATCATGATTTTTAATGTGTCTATTCTCTTCTAACATTTCAGGCATATTATGGAGGCGAAGCACGCTGCGATGCGGAACTAGGAAAAACTCAACCCCAGGAACTTGTTTGCAGGGGTTGTAGTGATATAGTAACTAAGGTAATCAAAACACATTGTATTCCTACAAACTCGTATCTTGATTTTGCTTTTCCGTAGATGTGCCCAAAGCATGGAACCGATTTCCTCGAGTACAAATGCCGATACTGCTGCTCGGTGGCGGTATTCTTCTGCTTTGGAACGACGCACTTTTGCGACACGTGTCACGACGACTTCCAACGGCTCACCAACTACCGAAGAACAAGTTACCAAAATGCGCCGGGCCAAAGGCAAAACAACTGATCGGGAAGGTGCCCCTGCGTAATTCACCCGCCGACGGGGAGGAGTTCGCCTTGGCTGTGGCATCTGCCGTAATGCTCGTTCTGAGAGCTGTTTGCAACTCGAAAATAGTGCTGACATGAACATTAGATAATATATTGATACGAATTTTAAACTGATAAATGTTTTTGTTGATGGTTGTGTTTTGAAACTATATAAATTATTTCAAATTATTGTTGTAGTTCATTCTAGAACTGAAAAGTGATCGAACACCCTATTTAAGCTAATTTAGGCTAGATCTTAATTACTGAAGGCTTTCTTTCGTTACAACCACTTAACGGCAGGTATTAGATCTCATGATCACTTATAACATTTAATCTCAATATATATTCTATTATGTACACTTTATGAGAAACAGAAAAACCTAACCACAATAACAATCTACCACTTCAATTCATCGGTCTCTAAAACGTGAATAAATTCCCGAAAGTTTGCAAACACATGTTTTGGATTTATTTCTGAATCGAGAGAATTCCCTGCGGATTCGCTTCCACGTTACAATATACTCAAGCTCGTTGGCGCCAATGTATCTAGTTGAGGAGTATTGCCAATGCTTCACTCGGAAGCACCTGTTGATTGCAAAGATTCAACGCAAAATCGAATATTTCGCGCAGGGCTTCTGAATCCCCATCATAACTCTTACGATAAAATCGGTTGGTATTTGCATCTCTATGTAGCTCAACCTGGGATCAAAGTTTGAAATAATTCTCCACCTGTTTACCCTGGGCCCGTACAGATCGATTAACTGATCGGAATTCGATCTTTGTCCAGCAGATCTCGAGTCTCGTAGTCCTCTTGAGCTGGTTGGCAATACGACTGAGCATAGCTTCGCTCAAGTGTCGATGGAATCCCGAAATATGTCCATGACCAGCGTTCGCCACCATCACCAATCGATTACGGCGAACCCTTGCCAAAGTTTGGGTAATCTCGCGCCATTCGCGAAATGTGTCCGGAAGCAGCCAGCCAGCGCCTTTTCCTCGATGTTCTGGCACCCTTGACGAGCGCCATAGCGTATTGGATCTCGGGCGGGCGGGAGAATTTCAATAGAGTATCGGTCACATCGAAGGTCACCAGCGAAGCGGGATAGATTTTTGAAACCAATCGAATTGATGCTCATCATTGGATTTTTATCTGTCTGATAACAAAGAAATTTCGGATTTTCATCATTTGTTCGAAAAAAAATACTCACCGGTTAGGTAACTTATCTTAAACTTCGAAATTACGACAGATCTACGAAAACTAATCAACATTATCACTTTTAATTGTGATTATACTGCTATTTTAATGCCGATAGACTATTTAATATCTCCCGGAAAAATCAGCGGAAGTTTTTGATTTTTACATCACCGAATAGAAAGACAAATCATTTTGTGAACTCACTTTGTTTACGTACACCTCTCTTCGATGCAAACATTCTCCTGCACAACGTATCGTAACGAGTGTATGCGTATTATGTCAGTGGTGCTCACTTGCGGTTCTTCATGTTTCAGAGTGCTGTCTGCGGAAAAGAAAATTCCATAAAAAGTCTCCATGGGTTACATTTTTTTAAAACAATTTAAAATTCGGCTATTTGTTCCTATTTTTTTAAACAATGTTAAGTCCTTTTTTGTTCGGATGAACCACTGCGTCTATTCATTGAACTTTTGTAGTATACCCGTCAAGTCTTTCTGCTCCATTTCTATTGAGAAAAATGAAGTGAGTCGTTTTTATTCTTACTTCTACTACCCGCTCGGAAAGATCTTCTAGAAGTCTCCGCGATATCTCTGAGACAAAAATGATTCTCCTGACATTTTTCTTCGATGTCTAGAACCTGTCACATCTCAAATCCGCCTCAAATGCAACAACCGTTTCTACCTCAAATTTATGGCGAATAAACCGTTTGACCGTATGGGTTTGACAGATAGAATCTCTTCGATATTTCTTAGACATCTCTGAACATGGGTACCTCTATTCTATTAGATTTTTGCTAGATATAATGGAGACACAGGTACCAGAATAGTGATACTTCTTCTTCTTATCATTCTTGTTTACGAATTTTCGGTTTATTTACACATCTAAAATTAAAAGCTGAACATTCCCTTTTATTTTTATTTTTTCTTGTTTGTAGGTATAAAATAATCTAATAAATAGACTAGTCCATAATCCCATATTTGCTGCGACGTGTTCCTGCTGTTCAACGTATGAATCGTTTTAAGGTTGACCACAGCGGGTCTAGAGTTTGGTGGACTTGTTGAATATTATTTCTTCATTGGTCTTGCATCATTACACCGGTAGCTTGTAAAACCGGGTAGATGCATAGCTCAGCTCCTTGTACTGCGCGGGATCGTCTGTCTGGTCATCGTAGACATACTGTCCAAAAACCACGAAATTTTCGTTAACAATACTACACTGCATGAAAAGTGTCTGACAGAGGGTCAATATTACAGGCTAGTAAAGTGTAGTCATCCTCGCAGTCATCTGCATGTGCTGGATCTTGTAGATCATTTTCAGAAAAATGTAGTCCACTTTGCAGTAGGTCCCATCTGCGCCTGCGTTCTGAAGGTGAACCGTCGGCTGTTTGCCAAAATCGAGTCCACTCAATGTCCTGCTAAACAAAACGTTTTTAATTATCCTTGGTTTCAATAGAATCCTGCGGGTATTCCAACAACAATTCCGTGTGATCCTGGCGAAAATCTTTCGAGGGTTCCGATAGAATTTTGTTTTGGAAATTCCGATGCAGGAAACCTTATAAAATTATTATCGTTTTATTCGCCGCCAACTCACCGAAACACCCAAGCCGTACCGTTTTTTTCAAATCAATTGCAACCTTTTCAATGAAAATTCTTCTGATCTCGAGATTTTTCTCGAGCAGAAAAGGATAAAAGATGGCCACTACGCGCGAAGAACTAAACCGAATGAACGGGCTAAACCGTTTCAACGGATTCAACTGATTCAATGTGCGAATGTATAGAAGTAAACAAACAAACACACTCAAAAAAATCGAAAGGCAATATACATTTGGTTTGGGTCCTAACTTTTGAAACTTGGCTAATGGTTTGCGTCCTATCAGGTATATTCCTGTTCGCTTTTAGACATCCTTCTGCGGTAGAAGTCAAGCTATCAAAAGCTTACCAAGTCTCTGGCTTTTCAGCTTTTACTAATATCACCTCTAAAAGTATTTAAAGATGACTGGATGCATTTTTCTGCTCCAAATTATGTCAGTTTAAGACGGTAAAGTATTTTAACACCCTTATTTTACGTGACGTGAACATAAGTCACAGTATGCAAACTGCCCTGTATGTTGGAAATTAAACGCGAAAAACAGATATGGTGCAGAGTCTATTATATAGAGTTGCGCAAAGAGGATCTTCTTACACTTATTCTGAAGATGATCTTCTTGTTATTCTGTTTGCAACTTTCAGTTTGTTCAACCCTTAAAGTGACTTCACGGATGTGTTCATTGCTAAAGCTTTTAATTCGATAACCAAGTCACCACAGAGTGCAAACACGTGAGTATCTTGTTGCTACTTTTTGGTGTATTGAGTTTTTGAAGCTGTTTAGAACAAATCTAATACATTTCAATTCATGCGTTTTAATTCGCCATAATAATCATTAGGCGATAACAATACTCCGCCTTACCAAGCATTTGTTTACTTTGCTCGATACACTGAACCATCATCCTCCTCATACTGACTGTTTACTGGTTCCTTCTGGCCCTTAACGAATGTCATCCACATTATGGATGATTCGCATACAGTTAGTTGTTGTCACATGATGAACCCGTCGGATTATCATCTGATCACAAGATGATGTTCATTTCAGAATCGAATGCAAGATGAACAGTATCAATAGGTTTCATCCGAATGCAAGAAAATGTTCATTTCAAAAGCGAATGCAAAATAAATAATATTTTGGTGGTTTCGTATGGAAATCGAGTTGTAATCAGAATAAAACTGAATGAATGAAAGATGGAAACTGAAAAACATAAAACGCTTTTGGAATGTTTCTTTCAGTGGAAACAGCAAAATAATATAAACTACAGAAAGATTGTCGTTGTCTGGAACATCTTTTGCAGGTTGGGATAGGGACAATGAAAAAATCCATACGATTTGTTCTGTACCCAACATGTTTCGGACAGCAGAACAAAGGCACCGAGACGACAATCTTTCTCTGTGATTATAACCCTCTTTGACGCTTTTAATGCGTATGCGAAATGTAAGAGCGCTTTGTTCATCATAAACCCTCCAAACAAGTCAACCCAAATTACTGGTTTGTCTAAATTAGCAATTCAAATCAACTTCGTTACTCTTTTATATTTTGGAAAATACATTCTTTCATTACTTTATATTTATAAGTATTATGTATACAAAATGTCATTGGATATAATAATTTGATTAGAAACCAGATCTATTTGGATAGCCTCCTTATTTTTGTCTTCGACTTTGTTACTCGAACGCTTCCATGGATTGCTTGTTTTTAATACTCGGTTAACATCTGTTGAATGGGTTAAAAAGGGCCTGGGAGGGAATAAAGGTTGCTGCCCAAGTAGACATTTTCTCTTAAGTTTAACTTTTTGTGAATCGTTTATTCAAAATCGTTATAAACAAATAACTTCCTCCTTAACATAAAACATCTTAACATTTCCAAGGGCTACCGAGGTCTCGAATATAGTATATTTAACAAAATGATGTTCGTTACATTTATCCCTATACAGTAGGCTTGATAATGCTCACTGAAGCTCTAATTTTCCATCGAGATACTATCAAGTAAATTCCTCTTTATGTTTAATGATTTCTACGATTTGATAAATTTCGATATTTGAATCAATAGAAACGGTAAGAAAGTTCCTGTTCTATACATTTTGTGCCTATAATTGAAGCTCGGCTTAACAAAACTTCAACTTGATTATTCAACATTTTTTGTTTACTAGAGTTTTATAATAGTCTTTATTGGCAATTTTCTCAAATTGAAATAACCTTTGCAATTCAATTTTGAAAATACTTCATTTGTGACGTCATAGAAAACATGAGAGATGCTTTTACACATAGTATAACAAACATTTCTCCTAGAGGAAGTGCAATTGAAGTATTGTTTAAAATCTCTATCCTACCTCGTGTCTAAAACAAGACATTTTCTAAGAGGTCCGCTGTTTTCTATTATTCTTGCATAATGTAATAGGAAATGGTGTTTTTTCAAATGCTGTTTAAACAATGACAAATATAACATGTGATGCTCAGTAACTAATTGCTTCAACAAATCTATATCTTAGTATGAATATGATGGAAGATTGATTATGTCGAGTAGTTTGATCAAAATAGTGGCGAATTTCCATCTGGATCATCTAAAGGGACGAAAGGTCCGACTATGAAGCAGAAAAAGTTTGAAAATACTGCCATTTCGCTCGCTGTCATACAAGTACGACCGATTTTTCTTAGTTGTTTTCAAGAATGTCCCTTCTATATCCGGCATACGACTCAGCCCTTGCTCCAACTTATAGTTATTTAATATTTTCTTCTGTCATTGATATCATCTAGTACAAAATCGTTTTTATATATGCAATAGTTCAGCACTTCTGTGAAGCCAAATAAACAAACCCCAGAACTATATAGATCATGCATTATATCTGCATAATAGTTTTCTATAGTATGAAATGAGTCTAACGAGTTGAATATAGATTTTCCTTCAATCCGACTCGGATTGTTTTAACTGAACATCTCTTTCGTAATCTTTAACGTTTCGGAGACTGTCTTCGTACTCAACTGTATCTGAACGCAGAGCATCTTTTGTTCTAGTACAAAATCTGCAATAGAAATTTCAGCGAATGATCCGGAGAATTTTAACATTTGATGAATTCCTAAATTGTCCCTTGAACTAACATAAGCGAAAAATACACTGATACTCTTGCATCTTTGATGAATTACGATACCATTCGATTCTATATCCTGGAAGCTAGTTACAACATGTTGTATTAATTTTCAATCCGTGTTCAGATATATCAACTTTCTTGATTGCCCGGCGATAAAAATATTAGATAATTTGGCAGTATATTGATTTGGAAGGTTGGAAAACTATAGTATAATGCACAAATTGAATGTCGTTTTTGTGGGCGCTAAGCGGGTCATTGATCTCAAATTCATCGCTATATAAAAACAGGTATTACTATTTTCCCTGCTATTTTCCTCGACAGATCGATACAGAGCACCATTCACAAAGTTTTGTAGGTTCGAATTTTGTTTTAGATTATTCATGTTCTTCAAAGTGTCGCTTAGAATATTATCTACTTCGAAAAATTTCCTGATTTGAAATTTCAGATTGGTCATGACTAGATGTGTTTTTTCCGAGACTTCCTCTTTGCAAGTTCTACTTTATCGATATTGACAATGTATACATCGGGCTCTTATACAAATCAGCTTCCTCGAGATACTTCACGAATTTATACTCTGTATCAACGAATTCGAATATATTAGATACTTTTTAACGTATGTATCGAAAGCATACTGTTGTTGACCATCTTGTGATGCGGAGCTGATGTCGCAATCAAATCGCCGAGATTGGAATATACCGAGCGAATACCACCGAGAATATCGTACATCTTGCGGTTGAAATTTCTTCCTATGAAGATCGATAACGATGTTTATGGCAAGACAGATCGAATCACTCAATGAACTCCACAGTTTGTCTGCGTTTGATGTGGTTGATGTTGAAGGGCATGTTGTTTCATCTGCGTTGTTATCCTAAAAGTAAATTAATCAACTATAAGTAATAATATGGGACAGAACAATACAGGAAGAAATGTCATTAGGAGCAATCACGTAAGAATCCAAATTCAATATTACTGGGTGTTCAAAAGTACTAATGCTTCAAATGTTATTTTGACAAAATAACAAATGATTTATTCACAGTATACCCCAAAGTACACAATTGAAAAAATCTTCTTCAATGGCTATGATTCCAACTGGATCTTGGCCTGCTTTTGAACTTGTTCTCTTACCTCAGTTATTAATTGAAAGCTTTCTATGCCCACAATTGCTTGATTATAATATGGACGGGGTTCTGCCAAACCGCACTAATCGGCTTTTGACTGACTTGTGATAATTTGTTCGTAAAAGGAAGACGGACATTAACTCATATCAATTCATCCGTACATTTGTTCTAGGATATTCTCAATTGTGGGATTGAGGGATATTCGACAGGATGTGTAATCAATGCAATCTGCTACTGAAAACTTCGTCAGAAAAATGGGTAATTTTATTGGTGCTTGGTGCGATTTAGCAAACCCGACCATGTATCTTGTGTGCAATACATACACACTAACATCGGAAGACGACAATGTTTCCCACCAGAAAACATCCTAGGCCGGATCAAGATTCGAACTCGCCACCTCCAGATTAGCAATCCTACGCCATTGCTCATCGCAAGGTAACTGGAGACCCCATTAAAATACTGGTAATTAAAATATTAAAATATTACCTTTTCAAGTTCTAATTCAGACCCAACTTCTTCCTTACTCTTCAGCCTTTATAAAGGATTCTTCTGTTCGATTTCATCGTTCGAGTGGCATTCAAGATGACGTCAATTTGTAGAATGAAGATAATGATTGAGGGCAGTTTCGATAAGTACATTTATATTCACGGGTATTTTTCAGGTTGTGGCCTTTAAGATGTCAACATATTCATCGATAGTAT
The DNA here is from genome assembly GCF_024139115.2 of Armigeres subalbatus. Classification (NCBI taxonomy): domain Eukaryota; kingdom Metazoa; phylum Arthropoda; class Insecta; order Diptera; family Culicidae; genus Armigeres; species Armigeres subalbatus. The sequence continues at coordinate 29,391 of NW_026943033.1, forward strand.
TGAAATCTTGTTGACAATTGTGTGAAAACATCTGATCATCCTTGACAGATTTTTTATATTCTCAACGTCTTTGTACTGCGCCGGACTTCGAATGTCTACAAGATTTCCTGTATACTATACCACACTAGCGTGATTCTAGAGAATGGTATCTTGAATATGTTGCACATTTTACTATGTCCTGCACGACCAAACTGTTAACGTTATACTCAACTTGATAATAAATCACGTGAAAATTATTGCTGAACGATTGGTAGTCACGCCAATAATGACAATTTTGGATAAGGCGGAATGTTATGATCGTGGTATCTTCAAACAAGTCTTGAATGACTGATCTTGCTTCATCAATATGGAAGCAAACAGCAATATGTCTTGCTGTGCGGTCAAAATAGCTGGTTTGAACGTTTTTGTCGTTTTGCATGGTTGCACGCAACAATTGAGCAATACCATGAGGCACAGATTTGCGCATCTGAAAAAAACAATATTTCAATTCATATAATCTAGTTTCTGTTCAATATCCTCTACCTTCAGAAGTACCAGCGCAGATCAAATATTCCAGCATGGATAGTGAATATTGATCCTTCACCTTTAGTACGAAGATTGGTCTCAATTTTAATTACTTTAGCCATCTGCGTATGCCCTCTTGAAATCCATCACTGAAAATCTTCGTCGATCTGAAAAAAATATGAGAATAAAGGAAAATAAAACACTAAGCACAGACACAACAAGCGATAACATTACTGTATCTGGGGTGACATTGCCACCTCGACTCAGAAACAGGCGCATGTATAAGTCGTACGAAAATGCCGTCGAATCGGATGCGCAATGACCTGGTTTATTGATCATTTCGAATACAGTCGCGTGGATTGTTGGCCACAACCTCGACCCACTAACATATTTGATTCTTAGTTGGGTCAACTGACTCATTTGAACATGTGATTTCGACTTGAACATCACAAATGATGTCCCAAATCCCGTTTTACGTGTTAACATTGAATTTTGACGTAAGGTTGCTTTTAGTTGGGCCATAACCCAACCAGCGGAAGAACTAAAAGTGACCCAAGTATTAAAATCCCAACCAGCGAATCACGACTGTATTCAGCCAGGCAAGGCAATCACATTTAGGGAGAACAGTGCATAACGCAACCCCAGGGGCAATATGGCCTCTCCATAAATTCACTCATATAATCTTTTGAAGGACAATATAATTCAATATTAGTTATTCATTATCAGCTCCAAAGGAAAAAGAAATAAATTCCCTCATTTATACTTAAATTTTACGATTTGCGATTCTTTTACCTCACATAAGATTGTCGTTCAATCCATTAAGACAAAACGAACAACCATGCGTTCACCATTATTTCACATGCAATTGAGTCATTTTACGTCCCATATTTCAAATGCGTTAGAAAGTCACAAAAACCTTGTTATTTTGAATAGGAGATCATTGTAAAATCTCTTTAATAGTAAAATATTTGCGTGCACAGACGTTATATCCTATTCAGAATACGATCATTAACGAGGTATTTGACATGATAAAGATATCTTGATGTCAAAGTTCCCTCATCTTATTTTCGTTTCATTTCTTATTGTCAATTATTACTTCAAATACCTCGTTAATGATCATAATCTGAATAGGCTATAATGGTCGAATATTTGCTGGGTTATTCAGAGATCTAGAGATTTATGCAACATCGACAGGGCTGAACATCACTGACTAGACAAATATTTGCCAATAAAACAACTATTTTTCATAGCGTTTATTTGATAGGCTCAGGGGTGTATCGACGAGCCGCATTTTGGATAATGATATTTACGATAGATATCATCGTACTATTAACAGTTGATTGAATAATACAACTGGTAAACTAAATGCATAGCTTAAGGGTCCCAATGCTGAAGTTGCAGTTTCAGTTTGGTACTGCTTGATGTTATAAAATGTATGGCTTTTAAAATAAAACTACAACGGTGCTCCAACGCGTTGTAAACCAAATAAAACTAGATTCTATTTTATCAAAATTAAAAACAAAACAAACGAACATTTTTCACGGTAGTTTTTACCTGCTATAAGGATAATAGTAAGTTTATATGTATCTCTGACACAAACACTATTAAATAAATTTGAAATTCCTTCATTTCAGTTTCAAACCAGGTTATTTAAAACAAACCAGTCGAGCAGTTGCAAATTAGTTTCAAAAGTGCTCGAAAAACTGCAACTCTGCGTTGCGAACTAGTTTCTAGTTTTGGTTTGATTTCAAACACCATACAAAACCCAATAGCATTGCAACCCCCTAAGTAGCTGAGGGCAAATTGGTTTGTTCATAATCTTTGTCATTTTTTGAGTGGTGACCGCGCATCTACTTCTTCTTCAATGGCTCTACATTCCCACTGAAACTTCCTGCTTTTCAATTATTATTCTATTAGTATTTCCCCAGTAAATAATTGAAAACTTTTCTAACCGCCATTGCATGAGTTAAAAACTATGCAAATATTGGAATCACCCTTTGCGAATATTATTAATATACAAGCTTGCTATTAATAATGGAACAAAAAATAATAATATAAATAATGTCACGATATAGTTCATAGCTTGTCCATATTAAATTTTAAGGCTATCAAGTTTCTTCTCTGTATCGTTAGTGTTTTCGTGACGAAATTGTTGTCTTATACATATATAATATCTGTTTCAGTATTTAATATACTACTACAATATAGTTTTCAAAATTTACCAATTGAAATCCGTATTAGTGGCATAATGATATTTCTGTACATCATTTCCTCTGAGCTGTTTAATATCAGTGAATCGACTCTTCGAGGTTTTGATCCATTTTGCAGATCCCACGGCGCGTCATTAAGATCAAGCCATTTAATTGCTTCTAATACCGAGGCATCGTCTTCAGATTTTCCATCATTTTGATCAAGATTTTCCTGATGAATCTTTTCGCGTTTCTGGCGTTCTCTTGATGGTTCTCAGCCGTTTACATGATGTATTGCTCCCCAGGATTTCTTCGCTCTGGTGGTGCTGCTGGTATGTAATAGTAGACCTGAAAATTTGAAGTATGATACATCATAGTTTTTGATCATGTGTACACTAAATATCCGTATAATATTTAAACAATCATGAGCAGAAGCATAAAACTTATTATTCTTCAACCTGTACCGTTGGTAAGTTTACTCTTAAGTCCTATGGAGCGCTGACAATTTGAATCTACAAGACAAGTCCTTGCTTTGGGGTGCATATAGTCATCAATGTACAAGAACTCTGAATAAAATCGTCGGCCTCATCGAGAGCGCGGCTTTTACGTGCAGAGTCCTGTAAAGGAGCTTCAACGGCGCTCTGATATGAGATAAGCTGAACTTACCAAATACTCCTCTATCGGCGGTTCTTGACATCAAGAACAACAAGACCAAAACGTTGGATGCCAGACGGACAACCTCTCCAACTTTACGGCAGCCGGGCAGCAGTGGAAAAAAATTACAACTTTCAATATCTTGGCAGCCAGTTGGCGTCGGACGGCGGAACCAAGATCGACATATAAGCATGATCAGGGCTGCTTTACGAGTTTACGAAACAAATACATCCAATCAAATTAGCCGCATCAAATTTTACATTAAAATCTAACATGGAATCGGAAGAAAGTTCGGTTCGGAGAGCCCTACTTCGAATTCTAATTTGGTGCTACAACAATAGTATAGATTGAAAATTTTGTTCGGAAAAACTCGATTTTTATGGAACTGAACTAAGCAACCCTTTCCTCATAATGTTACTCGGCCAAAACCTTCTCTCATAAACCAATCAGGGTGGTTGGATTTAAAATTTCGGTGGACGATATACATATGTAGGGATGATACATAATTTAAAATGGTTATAAACAATACAGGAAAATATTCATATTAGAAATGACGGCTTTGGCAGGTTTTGTTCTATTATTGTCAGGGGTTTCTGTAACCAATTATGCTCAAATTTAGCCAAACATTCTTCACATATCAAAGAATATTGTGGCCAAATTTCATAAAATGGTCACAAAACCCCTGACAATATAGAAAAACTCTCATCATATTGCTTTGAACTGCGGGAAGATAACGAGAGCCTCATAAGAGGAAGATTAACGGGCGCGAGTATTAGTCGTTTGCACGGTATCATTACTTGACACTTTACCGGTCGCTACTAAACGCTGCTATTACAGTAGCAACTGACAGGTGACATATTTGGTAGCGCGGTGATAGCGCTGCTATTTATAAATCGCCAAACGTCAAACGTCACCGGTACGAAATTCAGCAACCAAATTGATAGCCGAAAACGGTGACCGATACGAAAAGATGACTAACTAAAATGACAGCGCTGCGCAGGTGATCGAAATACTCGCGCCCGTTAATGACGCTCTAGAGGTTGAATACTAGAAAAATAACTCTGAATACAGTCGTGATTCGCTGGTTCACAGAAAGAAATATCATTAATCGAATTAAAAAACCCTTGGTTAAAATAAAAAGATGCGTTGGTTCTTTTTCGTAGAAATTTGCAGATGTTTAATTTAAGTTTATATAACAAAGCCACAAATCGGTCATCTTAAACCACGTGCTTTTCTAGTGATTTTCAAGAGCACGAATTCAGAACCACAACGCCCATGAGGTTGAGACATCCGTTTGCTTATTTATGCTAAACAATCGACTTTAATTTCATATTGTCGAAAATTATTAAGCTAAATTTGAACTTTTGATAATAGGAATAGGAAAACGTGTGATGATTCGAAATTCACCACATGGCTTGATTATATAATCTTATAAGCTCGTAAACTGTTGGGGTAAAAGTTGTCTGTTATCCTAAAAATAAAAGTTTATAAATTTTTAAAACGAATTGTAGAACTGTCAAATCGAAAAATGCGGCACTGCGAGAAATAAAAGTAGATTATTTTTGTTTTCAATGTTTGATTAAAGAAAAATCTCGT